>NC_034175.2:78563057-78620557 GCF_002021735.2 Oncorhynchus kisutch | reverse complement strand
GAGGAGAGGGGGATAGAGATGTATTCATATATACACAGATGAGATGAGGGTTGGAGTTGGGTTGAGTAGAGTAACAGGGGAGGGGGATGTGATTATTCTACCCAACACCAGAACTACAGGGGAGGGGGCTGTGATCATTATACCAGAACTACAGGGGAGGGGGTTGTGATCATTATACCAGAACTACAGGGGAGGGGGTTGTGATCATTATACCAGAACTACAGGGGGGGGGGGGGGGGGTTGTGATCATTATACCCCAACACCAGAACTACAGGGGAGGGGGTTGTGATCATTCTACCCAACACCAGAACTACAGGGGAGGGGGTTGTGATCATTATACCCCAACACCAGAACTACAGGGGAGGGGGTTGTGATCATTATACCCCAACACCAGAAATGCAGGGGAGGGGGTTGTGATCATTATACCCAACACCAGAACTACAGGGGAGGGGGATGTGATCATTATACCAGAACTAGAGGGGAGGGGGTTGTGAGCATTCTACCCAACACCAGAACTACAGGGGAGGGGTTGTGATCATTCTACCCAACACCAGAACTACAGGGGAGGGGGTTGTGATCATTCTACCCAACACCAGAACTACAGGGGAGGGGGTTGTGATCATTCTACCCAACACCAGAACTACAGGGGAGGGGGATGTGATAATTATACCAGAACTACAGGGGAGGGGGATGTGATCATTATACCCCAACATCAGAACTACAGGGGAGGGGGATGTGATCATTATACCAGAACTACAGGGGATGGGGATGTGATCATTATACCCAACACCAGAACTACAGGGGAGGGGGATGTGATCATTATACCAGAACTACAGGGGAGGGGGTTGTGATCATTCTACCCAACACCAGAACTACAGGGGAGGGGGCTGTGATCATTCTACCCAACACCAGAACTACAGGGGAGGGGGATGTGATCATTATACCAGAACTACAGGGGAGGGGGTTGTGATCATTATACAAGAACTACAGGGGAGGGGGTTGTGATCATTATACCAGAACTACAGGGGGGGAGGGTTGTGATCGTTATACCAGAACTACAGGGGAGGGGGTTGTGATCATTATACCAGAACTACAGGGGGGGGGGGGGGTTGTGATCGTTATACCAGAACTACAGGGGAGGGAGTTGTGATCATTATACCCAACACCAGAACTACAGGGGAGGGGGATGTGATCATTATACCAGAACTACAGGGGGGGGGGGGGGGGGGGGTTGTGATCGTTTTACCAGAACTACAGGGGAGGGGGTTGTGATCATCATACCCCAACACCAGAACTACAGGGGAGGGCGTTGTGATCATTATACCCCAACACCAGAACTACAGGGGAGGGGGTTGTGATCATTATACCCCAACACCAGAACTACAGGAGAGGGGGTTGTGATCATTCTACCCAACACCAGAACTACAGGGGAGGGGGTTGTGATCATTATACCCCAACACCAGAACTACAGGGGAGGGGGATGTGATCATTCTACCCAACACCAGAACTACAGGGGAGGGGGTTGTGATCATTATACCCCAACACCAGAACTACAGGGGAGGGGGTTGTGATCATTATACCCCAACACCAGAACTACAGGGGAGGCGGATGTGATCATTCTACCCAACACCAGAACTACAGGGGGGGGGGGGGTTCTGATCATTATACCAGAACTACAGGGGGGGGGGGGGGGGGGTTGTGATCGTTATACCAGAACTACAGGGGAGGGGGTTGTGATCATTATACCCCAACACCAGAAATACAGGAGAGGGGGTTGTGATCATTCTACCCAACACCAGAACTACAGGGGAGGGGGTTGTGATCATTATACCCCAACACCAGAACTACAGGGGAGGGGGATGTGATCATTCTACCCAACACCAGAACTACAGGGGAGGGGGTTGTGATCATTATACCCCAACACCAGAACTACAGGGGAGGGGGTTGTGATCATTATACCCCAACACCAGAACTACAGGGGAGGCGGATGTGATCATTCTACCCAACACCAGAACTACAGGGGGGGGGGGGGGGGGGTTCTGATCATTATACCAAAACTACAGGGGAGGGGGTTGTGATCATTCTACCCAACACCAGAACTACAGGGGAGGGGGTTGTGATCATTCTACCCAACACCAGAACTACAGGGGAGGGGGATGTGATAATTATACCAGAACTACAGGGGAGGGGGATGTGATCATTATACCCCAACATCAGAACTACAGGGGAGGGGGATGTGATCCTTATACCAGAACTACAGGGGATGGGGATGTGATCATTATACCCAACACCAGAACTACAGGGGAGGGGGATGTGATCATTATACCAGAACTACAGGGGAGGGGGTTTTGGTCATTCTACCCAACACCAGAACTACAGGGGAGGGGGCTGTGATCATTCTACCCAACACCAGAACTACAGGGGAGGGGGATGTGATCATTCTACCCAACACCAGAAATACAGGGGAGGGGGTTGTGATCATTATACCCAACACCAGAACTACAGGGGAGGGGGATGTGATCATTATACCAGAACTAGAGGGGAGGGGGTTGTGATCATTCTACCAGAACTACAGGGGAGGGGGTTGTGATCATTATACCCCAACACCAGAACTACAGGGGAGGGGGTTGTGATCATTATACCATTATACCCCAACATCAGAACTACAGGGGAGGGGGATGTGATCCTTATACCAGAACTACAGGGGATGGGGATGTGATCATTATACCCAACACCAGAACTACAGGGGAGGGGGATGTGATCATTATACCAGAACTACAGGGGAGGGGGTTTTGGTCATTCTACCCAACACCAGAACTACAGGGGAGGGGGCTGTGATCATTCTACCCAACACCAGAACTACAGGGGAGGGGGATGTGATCATTCTACCCAACACCAGAAATACAGGGGAGGGGGTTGTGATCATTATACCCAACACCAGAACTACAGGGGAGGGGGATGTGATCATTATACCAGAACTAGAGGGGAGGGGGTTGTGATCATTCTACCAGAACTACAGGGGAGGGGGTTGTGATCATTATACCCCAACACCAGAACTACAGGGGAGGGGGTTGTGATCATTATACCCCAACACCAGAAATACAGGGGAGGGGGTTGTGATCATTATACCCAACACCAGAACTACAGGGGAGGGGGATGTGATCATTATACCAGAACTAGAGGGGAGGGGGTTGTGATCATTCTACCCAACACCAGAACTACAGGGGAGGGGGTTGTGATCATTCTACCCAACACCAGAACTACAGGGGAGGGGGATGTGATCATTCTACCCAACACCAGAACTACAGGGGAGGGGGATGTGATAATTATACCAGAACTACAGGGGAGGGGGATGTGATCATGATACCCCAACATCAGAACTACAGGGGAGGGGGATGTGATCCTTATACCAGAACTACAGGGGAGGGGGATGTGATCATTATACCAGAACTACAGGGGATGGGGATGTGATCATTATACCCAACACCAGAACTACAGGGGAGGGGGATGTGATCATTATACCAGAACTACAGGGGAGGGGGTTTTGATCATTCTACCCAACACCAGAACTACAGGGGAGGGGGCTGTGATCATTCTACCCAACACCAGAACTACAGGGGAGGGGGATGTGATCATTCTACCCAACACCAGAAATACAGGGGAGGGGGATGTGATCATTATACCAGAACTAGAGGGGAGGGGGTTGTGATCATTCTACCCAACACCAGAACTACAGGGGAGGGGGATGTGATCATTATACCAGAACTACAGGGGAGGGGGTTGTGATCATTATACAAGAACTACAGGGGAGGGGGTTGTGATCATTATACCAGAACCACAGGGGGGGAGGGTTGTGATCGTTATACCAGAACTACAGGGGAGGGGGTTGTGATCATTAAACCAGAACTACAGGGGGGGGGGGGGTTGTGATCGTTATACCAGAACTACAGGGGAGGGAGTTGTGATCATTATACCCAACACCAGAACTACAGGGGAGGGGGATGTGATCATTCTACCCAACACCAGAAATACAGGGGAGGGGGATGTGATCATTATACCAGAACTAGAGGGGAGGGGGTTGTGATCATTATACCCAACACCAGAACTACAGGGGAGGGGGATGTGATCATTATACCAGTACTACAGGGGAGGGGGATGTGATCATTATACCAGAACTACAGGGGAGGGGGATGTGATCATTATACCAGAACTACAGGGGAGGGGGATGTGATCATTATACCCAACACCAGAACTACAGGGGAGGGGGATGTGATCATTATACCCCAACACCAGAACTACAGGGGAGGGGGATGTGATCATTATACCAGAACTACAGGGGAGGGGGATGTGATCATTATACCAGAACTACAGGGGAGGGGGATGTGATCATTATACCCCAACACCAGAACTACAGGGGAGGGGGATGTGATCATTATACCAGAACTACAGGGGAGGGGGATGTGATCATTATACCAGAACTACAGGGGAGGGGGATGTGATCATTATACCCAACACCAGAACTACAGGGGAGGGGGATGTGATCATTATACCAGAACTACAGGGGAGGGGGTTGTGATCATTATAGAGAGGTGATGCTGAGTCTATTAACACACACAGAGAGGTGATGCTGGGTCTATTAACACACACAGAGAGGTGATGCTGGGTCTATTAACACACACAGAGAGGTGATGCTGGGTCTATTAACACACACAGAGAGGTGATGCTGGGTCTATTAACACACACAGAGAGGTGATGCTGGGTCTATTAACACACACACACACACAGAGGTGATGCTGGGTGTATTAACACACACACACAGAGAGGTCATGCTGGGTATATTAACACACACAGAGAGGTGATGCTGGGTATATTAACACACACACACAGAGAGGTGATGCTGGGTTTATTAACACACACACACAGAGAGGTGATGCTGGGTATATTAACACACACAGAGAGGTGATGCTGGGTTTATTAACACACACACACAGAGGTGGTGCTGGGTAAATTAACACACACAGAGAGGTGATGCTGGGTTTATTAACACACACACACAGAGGTGATGCTGGGTAAATTAACACACACAGAGAGGTGATGCTGGGTGTATTAACACACACAGAGAGGTGATGCTGGGTATATTAACACACACAGAGAGGTGATTCGCTGACTGAACGCCACAGTGGATTGATGTAACGGCTGAGAAAGTCCCGTCAGTCCGCTAGTCAGCAAGGGAGCTAACATCCCCCCTAGTCCTGTAGTGGGGAGCTAACATCCCCCCCTAGTCCTGTAGTGGGGAGCTAACATCCCCCCTAGTCCTGTAGTGGGGAGCTAACATCCCCCCTAGTCCTGTAGTGGGGAGCTAACATCCCCCTAGTCCTGTAGTGGGGAGCTAACATCCCCCCCTAGTCCTGTAGTGGGGAGCTAACATCCCCCCCTAGTCCTGTAGTGGGGAGCTAACATCCCCCCCTAGTCCTGTAGTGGGGAGCTAACATCCCCCCTAGTCCTGTAGTGGGACATGATGTGTCTGTGTGTGTGTGTGTGTGTGTGTGTGTGTGTGTGTGTGTGTGTGTCTCTCTCCCGTCTCTCTCATCCCTCGCTCCCTGCCCGTCTCTCATCCCTCGCTCCTTGCCCGTCTCTCTCATCCCTCGCTCCCTGTCCGTCTCTCTCATTCCTCGCTCCCTGTCCGTCTCTCTCATCCCTCGCTCCCTGTCCGTCTCTCTCATCCCTCGCTCCCTGCCCATCTCTCATCCCTCACTCCCTGCCCCTCTCTCTTCCCTCGCTCCCTGCCCGTCTCTCATCCCTCGCTCCCTGCCACTCTCTCATCCCTCACTCCCTGCCCCTCTCTCATCCCTCACTCCCTGCCCCTCTCTCATCCCTCGCTCCCTGCCCCTCTCTCATCCCTCGCTCCCTGCCCCTCTCTCATCCCTCGCTCCCTGCCCCTCTCTCATCCCTCACTCCCTGCCCCTCTCTCATTCCTCATTCCCTGCCCCTCTCTCATCCCTCATTCCCTGCCCCTCTCTCATCCCTCGCTCCCTGCCCCTCTCTCATCCCTCGCTCCCTGCCCCTCTCTCATCCCTCGCTCCCTGCCCCTCTCTCATCCCTCATTCCCTGCCCCTCTCTCATCCCTCATTCCCTGCCCCTCTCTCATCCCTCGCTGCCTGCCCGTCTCTCATCCTGTCATTCTGTCTGTATGTCTAAATAAATAACACAGTTTACTACAGACCACTACTGGACTAGTGATGTGTGACCAGCTAGTAGACGCAGTATTGGATCAAGATTGATGCTACTCTACGACTAGTATGGCTAGTATGTACACACTCACCGTAAGTCGCTCTGGATAAGGGCACATGCTAAATGGTTTTTTTACATTTCTAAATTTAAAAAAATCACTTGATATGCAAATTTGGCTCAGCCTTGATCTTCTCATTGGAGAGCAGAGCTTCATGCTGAATTATAATACTTAGTTAATTATATAGGACAGAAAATGGAACATCAACACAGTACAAGAACACACACGCAGGTACACACACACACACACACACACACACACACACACACACACACACACACACACACACACACACACACACACGTCTTACCTGAGAGAGAATGTGTTGAGTTTGGTAGTCGAGACATCAGCTCTGTGTCCTCCTGTCTTGTCCAGTCCATGGTTCACCCCCTGTAGGGAATAACAACATATCAACACTCCAGTGATCCAACCATAACATAACATATCAACACTCCAGTGGTCCAACCATAACATAGCATATTAACACTCCAGTGACCCAACCATAACATATTAACACTTCAGTGATCCAACCATAACATATTAACACTCCAGTGATCCAACCATAACATATTAACACTCCAGTGATCCAACCATAACATATTAACACTCCAGTGATCCAACCATAACATATTAACACTCCAGTGATCCAACCATAACATAACATATTAACACTCCCGTGACCCAACCATAACATATTAACACTCCAGTGATCCAACCATAACATATTAACACTCCAGTGATCCAACCATAACATAACATATCAACACTCCAGTGGTCCAACCATAACATAACATATTAACACTCCAGTGATCCAACCATAACATAACATATTAACACTTCAGTGATCCAACCATAACATATTAACACTCCAGTGATCCAACCATAACATATTAACACTTCAGTGATCCAACCATAACATATTAACACTCCAGTGATCCAACCATAACATATTAACACTCCAGTGATACAACCATAACATAACATATCAACACTCCAGTGATCCAACCATAACATAACATATTAACACTCCAGTGATCCAACCATAACATATTAACACTCCAGTGATCCAACCATAACATATTAACACTTCAGTGATCCAACCATAAAATATTAACACTCCAGTGATCCAACCATAACATATTAACACTCCAGTGATCCAACCATAACATATTAACACTCCAGTGATCCAACCATAACATATTAACACTCCAGTGATCCAACCATAACATATTAACACTTCAGTGACCCAACCATAACATATTAACACTCCAGTGATCCAACCATAACATAACATATTAACACTTCAGTGATCCAACCATAACATATTAACACTCCAGTGATCCAACCATAACATATTAACACTCCAGTGATCCAACCATAACATAACATATTAACACTTCAGTGATCCAACCATAACATATTAACACTCCAGTGATCCAACCATAACATATTAACACTCCAGTGATCCAACCATAACATAACATATTAACACTTCAGTGATCCAACCATAACATAACATAATGTGTGTGTGTACTATGTGTACAGTGTGTGTACTGTGTGTGTGTGTGTGTGTGCGTATACAGTGTGTGTACTGTGTGTGTGTGTGTACTGTGTATACAGTGTGTGTACAGTGTGTACAGTGTGTGTACTGTGTGTACTGTGTGTTTGTGTGTACTGTGTATACAGTGTGTGTACTGTGTATGTACTGTGTGTGCACTGTGTGTGCACTGTGTGTACTGTGTGTGTACTGTGTGTACTGTGTGTGTACTGTGTATACAGTGTGTGTACTGTGTGTGTACTGTGTGTGCACTGTGTGTGTACTGTGTGTACTGTGTGTACTGTGTGTACTATATGTGTACTGTGTATACAGTGTGTGTACTGTGTGTGTACTGTGTGTGTACTGTGTGTGCACTGTGTGTGCACTGTGTGTGTACTGTGTGTACTGTGTGTACTGTGTGTGTACTGTGTGTACTGTGTGTGTACTGTGTGAACAGTGTGTGAACAGTGTGTGTACTGTGTGTGTACTGTGTGTGTACTGTGTGTACTGTGTGTACTGTGTGTGTACTGTGTGTGTAATGTGTGTAGTGTGTGTACAGTGTGTGTACTGTGTGTACAGTGTGTGTACTGTGTGTGTAATGTGTGTAGTGTGTGTACAGTGTGTGCACTGTGTGTCCTGTGTGTACTGTGTGTGTACTGTGTGTGTACAGTGTGTGTACTGTGTGTACAGTGTGTGTACTGTGTGTACAGTGTGTGTAATGTGTGTACTGTGTGTGTACTGTGTGTGTACTGTGTGTGTACAGTGTGTGTACAGTGTGTGTAATGTATGTGTACAGTGTGTGTACAGTGTGTGTACAGTGTGTGTAATGTGTGTGTACAGTTTGTGTACAGTGTGTGTACAGTGTGTGTACAGTGTGTGTAATGTGTGTGTAATGTGTGTGTACAGTGTGTGTAATGTGTGTGTACAGTGTGTGTACAGTGTGTGTACATTGTGTGTAATGTGTGTGTACAGTGTGTGTACAGTGTGTGTACAGTGTGTGTAATGTGTGTGTACAGTGTGTGTAATGTGTGTGTACAGTGTGTGTACAGTGTGTGTACAGTGTGTGTACAGTGTGTGTACAGGGTGTGTACAGTGTGTGTAATGTGTGTGTACAGTGTGTGTACAGTGTGTGTAATGTGTGTGTACAGTGTGTGTACAGTGTGTGTAATGTGTGTGTACAGTGTGTGTACAGTGTGTGTGCAGTGTGTGTACAGGGTGTGTACAGTGTGTGTAATGTGTGTGTACAGTGTGTGTACAGTGTGTGTACAGTGTGTGTACAGTGTGTGTACAGTGCATTCAGAAAGTATTCAGACCCTTTTCTCAGTACTTTGTACTTTAAGCGTATTTGGCAGTGATTACAGCCTCTAGTCTTCCTGGGTATGACTCTACAAGCTTGGTACACCTGTATTTGGGGAGTTTCTCCTGTTCTTCTCTGCAGATCCTCTCAAGCTCTGTCAGGTTGGATGGAGAGCGTCGCTGCACAGCTACAGGGAGCGTGGTGATGAGGCTTGTGGAACGTTGGCCAAGGGGGAGCAATTATCACCACAGACAATTTATTCACTTCAACTGTCATTTTGGCGAGAAAAGAAATTGCTTGCAAAGAAAACAAGTCTGTCTGGCACCATGAACAAAGTGAGACGGGAGCTCCCTCCCTCTGAGCAAGATAAGGCTCCTGCACAGCCGTTGAACAGCGACACAATAAAGAGGAAACCGGAGACTATTACGGTCTACAACCAAAGAAAGGTACGTCAAAGTGTATCAGCCAAATTACAGTTACGACAACACGTGTCAACTGATAGGACAAAGGGAAAGCTGCTAACACCAACTAACGCCATCGTGTGAAGACTCAACACGTGTCAACTGATAGGACAAAGGGAAAGCTGCTAACACCAACTAACGCCATCGTGTGAAGACTCAACACGTGTCAACTGATAGGACAAAGGGAATGCAGCTAACACCAACTAACGCCATCGTGTGAAGACTCAACACGTGTCAACTGATAGGACAAAGGGAAAGCAGCTAACACCAACTAACACCATCGTGTGAAGACTCACACAAGCACGAACTGACAATCATTTAAACTACTGATGTTTTCATCATTTGATTATTTTGCCCATGTGGGGTGGTTGGGGTAATTTAGAATACATTTAAAGAAACCCCTCATAATAAGGTGTTACCGTATTCCTACGCCTAGCCTTTCTGTTTCACAGTTGTAACAAAAGTGTCGCACAAATTGAATTTGTGTTTTTACAGTAACATAAAAATACTATCGTGTTTTTACAGTAACGTAAAATACTATCGTGTTTTTACAGTAACATAAAATACTATTGTGTTTTTACAGTAACGTAAAATACTATTGTGTTTTTACAGTAACGTAAAATACTATTGTGTTTTTACAGTAACGTAACATACTATTGTGTTTTTACAGTAACTTAACATACTATTGTGTTTTTACAGTAACGTAAAATACTATTGTGTTTTTACAGTAACGTAACATACTATTGTGTTTTTACAGTAACGTAACATACTATTGTGTTTTTACAGTAACGTAACATACTATTGTGTTTTTACAGTAACGTAAAATACTATTGTGTTTTTACAGTAACATAAAATACTATTGTGTTTTTACAGTAACATAAAATACTATTGTGTTTTTTTATTTTTATAATACAAATAAAATGTTATTCTAAATGTTCCCCAAGGCCTTCATTAAAACACAACTAAAGTATGTATTTTAACGTAATAGCGTATATGAAATATACACGTATTCAGTCAATAATGACCTGCTCGTTAACCTTGAAGGACGGAAACCTCGAGGCCCGGACGCTCTTAAGGTAAAGTACTAGAGGGAATTATTTAGGGTTGGTTGTTGGTCACACACGAAAAGAAACAACACAAACAGGAGATGGTCCATTTGATTGGTTGGCTAAAATGGAACCCTATTCCTGATAAAGTGCACTACTTTTTTGACAAGAGATCCAAGTGGTCCCTGGGTAAAATAAGTACACTATATTGGTGTCATTTGGGACAGTGTACTTGATGTCTTCAAGTACACCCACCCACCCCACCCTCTCTATTAATTACAATAGGGTTAATGGACTAGATCAATTCTCGTCTATCATCACACTGCTTAGCATATTCATTCAACTACACACGACACGCGCCGTAAAGCACGAGTGAAACCTGTAGATTTTCTCCATGAATCTTGTGCTGGAAGCCAACATTTACTGCTGGTAAGAAATCAACAAGATATTAACACATCAAATAACAAACTGGTTGTTGTTGTTTTTTGTGTCTATTTAAAGTGAAACGCTCCTTCATGTTGAAAACATTATGAAGTAAAACAGATGTCCTTGCCAACCATGAACAAGGATCATAATAAATTAAACTTGGAGCCATCTGTCCACTTTGTCAAATCTAACCGATAGAAAAAAAGTCTCTATTCGGGATATGAATAAAGACACAGGAAGTCATTCACTAAGCGTTTCCTTGTTAGACTGCTGCTAAGGGGAAAGAGTTAACCATGTCTAGAGGCTGGGGGTCTGAACCATGTCTAGAAACTGGGGGTCCGAACCATGTCTAGAGGCTGGGGGTTCGAACCATGTCTAGAGGCTGGGGATCTGAACCATGTTTAGAGGCTGGGGGTCTGAACCATGTCTAGAGGCTGGGGGTCTGAACCATGTCTAGAGGCTGGGGTTCTGAACCATATCTAGAGGCTGGGGGTCCGAACCATGTCTAGAAGCTGGGGGTCCGAACCATGTCTAGAGGCTGGGGGTCCGAACCATGTCTAGAGTCTGGGGATCTGAACCATGTTTAGAGGCTGTGGGTCTGAACCATGTCTAGAGGCTGGGGGGTCTGAACCATGTCTAGAGGCTGGGGGTCTGAACCATGTTTAGAGGCTGGGGGTCTGAACCATGTCTAGAGGCTGGGGGTCCGAACCATGTCTAGAGGTTGGGGGTCTGAACCATATCTAGAGGCTGGGGTCTGAACCATGTCTAGAGGCTGGGGGTCTGAACCATATCTAGAGGCTGGGGGTCTGAACCATGTCTAGAGGCTGGGGGTCTGAACCATGTCTAGAGGCTGGGGGTCTGAACCATGTCTAGAGGCTGGGGGTCTGAACCATGTCTAGAGGCTGGGGGTCTGAACCATGTCTAGAGGCTGGGGGTCTGAACCATGTTTAGAGGCTGGGGGTCTGAACCATGTTTAGAGGCTGGGGGTCTGAACCATGTCTAGAGGCTGGGGATCTGAACCATGTCTAGAGGCTGGGGGTCTGAACCAGGATGAGAGGCTGGGGGTCTGAACCATGTCTAGAGGCTGGGGTCTGAACCATGTCTAGGGGCTGGGGGTGAGAACCATGTCTAGAGGCTGAGGGTCCGAACCATGTCTAGAGGTTGTGGGTCTGAACCATGTCTAGAGGCTGGGGTCTGAACCATGTCTAGAGGCTGGGGGTCTGAACCATGTCTAGAGGCTGGGGGGTCTGAACCATGTCTAGAGGCTGGGGGTCTGAACCATGTCTAGAGGCTGGGGGTCTGAACCATGTCTAGAGGCTGGGGGTCTGAACCATGTCTAGAGGCTGGGGGTCTGAACCATGTTTAGAGGCTGGGGGTCTGAACCAGGATGAGAGGCTGGGGGTCTGAACCATGTCTAGAGGCTGGGGTCTGAACCATGTCTAGGGGCTGGGGGTGAGAACCATGTCTAGAGGCTGAGGGTCCGAACCATGTCTAGAGGTTGGGGTCTGAACCATGTCTAGAGGCTGGGGGCCTGAACCATGTCTAGAGGCTGGGGGTCTGAACCATATCTAGAGGCTGGGGGTCTGAACCATGTCTAGAGGCTGGGGGTCTGAACCATGTTTAGAGGCTGGGGGTCTGAACCATGTTTAGAGGCTGGGGGTCTGAACCATGTCTAGAGGCTGGGGATCTGAACCATGTCTAGAGGCTGGGGGTCTGAACCAGGATGAGAGGCTGGGGGTCTGAACCATGTCTAGAGGCTGGGGTCTGAACCATGTCTAGGGGCTGGGGGTGAGAACCATGTCTAGAGGCTGAGGGTCCGAACCATGTCTAGAGGTTGGGGGTCTGAACCATGTCTAGAGGCTGGGGGCCTGAACCATGTCTAGAGGCTGGGGGTCTGAACCATATCTAGAGGCTGGGGGTCTGAACCATGTCTAGAGGCTTGGGGTCCGAACCATATCTAGAGGCTGGGGATCTGAACCATGTTTAGAGGCTGGGGGTCTGAACCATGTCTAGAGGCTGGGGATCTGAACCATGTCTAGAGGCTGGGGGTCTGAACCAGGATGAGAGGCTGGGGGTCTGAACCATGTCTAGAGGCTGGGGTCTGAACCATGTCTAGGGGCTGGGGGTGAGAACCATGTCTAGAGGCTGAGGGTCCGAACCATGTCTAGAGGTTGGGGGTCTGAACCATGTCTAGAGGCTGGGGGCCTGAACCATGTCTAGAGGCTGGGGGTCTGAACCATATCTAGAGGCTGGGGGTCTGAACCATGTCTAGAGGCTGGGGGTCTGAACCATGTTTAGAGGCTGGGGGTCTGAACCATGTTTAGAGGCTGGGGGTCTGAACCATGTCTAGAGGCTGGGGATCTGAACCATGTCTAGAGGCTGGGGGTCTGAACCAGGATGAGAGGCTGGGGGTCTGAACCATGTCTAGAGGCTGGGGTCTGAACCATGTCTAGGGGCTGGGGGTGAGAACCATGTCTAGAGGCTGAGGGTCCGAACCATGTCTAGAGGTTGGGGGTCTGAACCATGTCTAGAGGCTGGGGGCCTGAACCATGTCTAGAGGCTGGGGGTCTGAACCATATCTAGAGGCTGGGGGTCTGAACCATGTCTAGAGGCTTGGGGTCCGAACCATATCTAGAGGCTGGGGATCTGAACCATGTTTAGAGGCTGGGGGTCTGAACCATGTCTAGAGGCTGGGGGTCTGAACCATGTCTAGAGGCTGGGGGTCTGAACCATGTTTAGAGGCTGGGGGTCTGAACCATGTCTAGAGGCTGGGGGTCTGAACCATGTCTAGAGGCTGGGGGTCTGAACCATGTCTAGAGGCTGGGGGTCTGAACCATGTCTAGGGGCTGGGGGTGAGAACCCTGTCTAGGGGCTGGGGGTGTGAACCATGTCTAGAGGCTGGGGGTCCGAACCATGTCTAGAGGTTGGGGGTCTGAACCATATCTAGAGGCTGGGGGTCTGAACCATGTCTAGAGGCTGGGGGTCTGAACCATATCTAGAGGCTGGGGGTCCGAACCATGTCTAGAGGCTGGGGGTCTGAACCATGTCTAGAGGCTGGGGATCTGAACCATGTTTAGAGGCTGGGGGTCTGAACCATGTCTAGAGGCTGGGGATCTGAACCATGTTTAGAGGCTGTGGGTCTGAACCATGTCTAGAGGCTGGGGGTGTGAACCATGTCTAGAGGCTGGGGGTCTGAACCATGTCTAGAGGCTGGGGATCTGAACCATGTCTAGAGGCTGGGGCTCTGAACCATGTCTAGAGGCTGGGGGTCTGAACCATGTCTAGAGGCTGGGGGTCTGAACCGTGTCTAGAGGCTGGGGGTCTGAACCATGTCTAGAGGCTGGAGGTCTGAACCATGTCTAGAGGCTGGGGGTCTGAACCATGTCTAGAGAATAGGGGTCTGAACCATGTCTAGAGGCTGAGGGTCTGAACCATGTCTAGAGGCTGGGGGTCTGAACCATGTCTAGAGGCTGGGGGTCTGAACCATGTCTAGAGGCTGGGGGTCTGAACCATGTCTAGAGGCTGGGGGTCTGAACCATGTCTAGAGAATAGGGGTCTGAACCATGTCTAGAGGCTGGGGGTCTGAACCATGTCTAGAGGCTGGGGGTCTGAACCATGTCTAGAGGCTGGGGTCTCCTAAAAAAAGGCATGACTGATATTTGTTCATGAGTTTCATGTCTTAGCTGGGGCTGTACACACACACACCATGAACATCTATACTGACATCAACACAGCTTGGTCCTCACACAACCTCACCGTTCCCCACAGGAGTTGATTTACAGTGTTAGCTAAAGCACTTACAATAACACTATTGTGTTCCTGTATTAACCCCAGAGGGTTAAGAGAGATCAGTAAATACTCCCAGTCCAATTAGTGTGCTGAGAGACGGAGACAGAGGAGACAGCGCCCCCTAGGGGACCGGAGTCCTAATGACGTGAGGTGACCTGAGGTGCTGCCGGAACCACATCAGATAAATAAATCTGAAGTCAAACACCAACTGGAACACGATGGACAAATAAATACACACCTACATCAATCACCTAGCAACGACCAATCAAAAAAAAGACCTGCGTCAAACTGTCTACTACACATCTTAGCTAACTGGTCTGCTACTAGATACAGTTGGAACCACAATGGATACATCAACACCTACCTTCTCAAACTTCTCCTTGGAGACCCCCAGACGGTTCACACATTAGTTTCACCCCTGAATTAGCTCGCCTGATTCACCTAATCAAGGGCTTGATAATTATTTGCTATGGAAAATATAAAATCTACAGAACGGCCGGGGGTCCCCGAGGAGAGGTTAAAACACCTGCCTTAGTCTACACCTCGAGACTATAGATGAATAAATATCTAGGTCTACCTACTAGACCACAACTATCAAACACCTATCACCTAGAGACTATAGATGAATAAATATCTAGGTCTACCTACTAGACCACAACTATCAAACACCTATCACCTCGAGACTATAGATGAATAAATATCTAGGTCTTACCTACTAGACCACAACTATCAAACACCTATCACCTAGAGACTATAGATGAATAAATATCTAGGTCTACCTACTAGACCACAACTATCAAACACCTATCACCTAGAGACTATAGATGAATAAATATCTAGGTCTTACCTACTAGACCACAACTATCAAACACCTATCACCTCGAGACTATATAGATGAATAAATATCTAGGTCTAACCTACTAGACCACAACTATCAAACACCTATCACCTAGAGACGATAGATGAATAAATATCTAGGTCTTACCTACTAGACCACAACTATCAAACACCTATCACCTAGAGACTATAGATGAATAAATATCTAGGTCTACCTACTAGACCACAACTATCAAACACCTATCACCTCGAGACTATAGATGAATAAATATCTAGGTCTTACCTACTAGACCACAACTATCAAACACCTATCACCTCGAGACTATAGATGAATAAATATCTAGGTCTAACCTACTAGACCACAACTATCAAACACCTATCACCTAGAGACTATAGATGAATAAATATCTAGGTCTTACCTACTAGACCACAACTATCAAACACCTATCACCTAGAGACTATAGATGAATAAATATCTAGGTCTACCTACTAGACCACAACTATCAAACACCTATCACCTCGAGACTATAGATGAATAAATATCTAGGTCTAACCTACTAGACCACAACTATCAAACACCTATCACCTAGAGACTATAGATGAATAAATATCTAGGTCTAACCTACTAGACCACAACTATCAAACACCTATCACCTAGAGACTATAGATGAATAAATATCTAGGCCTTACGTCAAACACCCAGCGACCAAGTCTGTGTTCAAATTAAAATGGTTCTATGCTTAATCGATCAGCCTCTCATTCACAAACCCCCAATTAACATTGTTCCTCTAACGCTCCCTCTCCCTCTCTCTTTCTCCCTCGCTCTCTTTACCTTTCTCCCTCGCTCTCTCTCTCTTTCTCCCTCGCTCTCTTTACCTTTCTCCCTCGCTCTCTCTCCCTTTCTCCCTCGCTCTCTCCCTTTCTCCCTCGCTCTCTCTCCCTTTCTCCCTCGCTCTCTCCCTTTCTCCCTCGCTCTCTCCCTTTCTCCCTCGCTCTCTCTCCCTTTCTCCCTCGCTCCCTCTCCCTTTCTCCCTCGCTCCCTCTCCCTTTCTCCCTCGCTCTCTCTCCCTTTAGCCCTCGCTCTCTCTCCCTTTCTCTCTCCCTTTCTCCTTCACTCTCTCTCCCTTTCTCTCCCTTTCTCCCTCACTCTCTCCCTCTATCCCCCTCTCTCTCTCCCTTTCTCCCTCGCTCTCTCTCCCTTTCTCCCTCAATCCTTCCCTCTATCCCCCTCTCTCTCTCCCTTTCTCCCTCGCTCTCTCTCCCTTTCTCCCTCACTCTCTCCCTCTATCCCCCTCTCTCTCTCCCTTTCTCCCTCGCTCTCTCTCCCTTTCTCCCTCTATCCCACACTCTCTCTCCCTCTCTCCCTCTCTCCCTCACTCTCTCTCCCTCTCTCCCTCTCTCCCTCACTCTCTCTCCCTATATACTTCCCTCTATCAATTTCTCTCTCTCCCTCTATCCCTCACTCTCTCTCCCTATATACTTCCCTCTATCCCTTTCTCTCTCTCCCTCTATCCCTCACTCTCTCTCCCTATTTACTTCCCTCTATCCCTCACTCTCTCTCCCTCTATCCCTCACTCTCTCTCCCTCTATCCCTCACTCTCTCTCCCTATTTACTTCCCTCTATCCCTCACTCTCTCTCCCTCACTCTCTCTCCCTCTATCCCTCACTCTCTCTCCCTATATACATCCCTCTATCCCTCACTCTCTCTCCCTCTATCCCTCACTCTCTCTCCCTCTATCCCTCACTCTCTCTCCCTATATACATCCCTCTATCCCTTACTCTCTCTCCCTCTATCCCTCACTCTCTCTCCCTATATACATCCCTCACTCTCTCTCCCTCTATCCCCCACTCTCTCTCCCTCTATCCCCCACTCCATTAATCTCCCTCTTGCTCTCCCCCTAAGCCATCCGTTCAGTTCTGGTGACCCGACAGAGCTCCTCTACCCAGGGCTCCCAGTAAACTGCTTGGCTTCTAACGGGTCTTAAACTGGCTTAACTCTAGAGATCATGATGTCACAGAGCTCTGCTGAGTACTCTAGAGATAATGATGTCACAGACCTCTGCTGAGTACTCTAGATATCATGATGTCACAGAGCTCTGATGAGTACTATAGAGATCATGTCACAGAGCCCTGCTGAGTACTCTAGAGATCATGATGTCACAGACCTCTGTTGAGTACTCTAGAGATCATGATGTCACAGAGCTCTGCTGAGTACTCTAGAGATCATGATGTCACAGAGCTCTGCTGAGTACTCTAGAGATCATGATGTCACAGAGCTCTGCTGAGTACTCTAGAGATCATGATGTCACAGAGCCACAGACAACACCAGAACCCAGAGGTAAACACAACTCAGAGTGTTAATTGGCTCTTGAGGGAAAAATAGAGGATCAGCACAACTTAAGAAACAAATAACTATTTCTTATTCACCATCATAGTGACTTATACAGAGAAAATGAAGTAGCCTCGTGATTATATGATCTACTTATTATCAAACTGGAAACCTGGAAGTTCTGAGTGAAGTTAGGAAGTGGACATAATAATAGTATGACTGAATGAGAGAGAGAGAAGAGGGATGGAGAGAGAACAGGGATGGAGATAGAAGAGGGATGGAGAGAGAAGAGGGATGGAGAAGAGGGATAGAGAGAGAAGAGGATTGGAGAGAGAAGAGGAAGAGAGAACAGGGATGGAGAGAGAAGAGGGATGGAGAGAGAAGAGGATGGAGAGAGAGGAAGAGAGAAGAGGGATGGAGAGAGAACAGGGATGGAGAGGGAAGAGGGATGGAGAGAGAGGAAGAGAGAAGAGGGATGGAGAGAGAACAGGGATGGAGAGAGAACAGGGATGGAGAGAGAAGAGGGATGGAGAGAAGAGGAAGAGAGAAGAGGGATGGAGAGAGAACACCTTTCTGTCATTCCTTCCCCTCCATCTTTGTCATGCCTTCCCCTCCACCTTTGTCATTCCTTCCCCTCCTACTCTTTGTCATCCCTTCCCCTCCACTTTTCTGTCATGCCTTCCCCTCCACCTTTGTCATTCCTTCCCCTCCACCTTTGTCATGCCATCCCCTCCACCTTTGTTATGTCTTCCCCGCCACCTTTGTTTATTTATTTATTTATTTAACCTTTATTTAACCAGGTAGGCAAGTTGAGAACAAGTTCTCATTTACAATTGCGACCTGGCCAAGATAAAGCAAAGCAGTTCGACAGATACAATGACACAGAGTTACACATGGAGTAAAACAGACATACAGTCAATAATACAGTATAAACAAGTCTATATACAATGTGAGCAAATGAGGTGGGAAGGGAAGTAAAGGCAAAAAAGGCCATGGTGGCAAAGTAAATACAATATAGCAAGTAAAACACTGGAATGGTAGTTTTGCAATGGAAGAATGTGCAAAATAGAAATAAAAATAATGGGGTGCAAAGGAGCAAAATAAATAAATACAAATTAAATACAGTTGGGAAAGAGGTAGTTGTTTGGGCTAAATTATAGGTGGGCTATGTACAGGTGCAGTAATCTGTGAGCTGCTCTGACAGTTGGTGCTTAAAGCTAGGGAGGGAGATAAGTGTTTCTAGTTTCAGAGATTTTTGTAGTTCGTTCCAGTCATTGGCAGCAGAGAACTGGAAGGAGAGGCGGCCAAAGAAAGAATTGGTTCTGGGGGTGACTAGAGAGATATACCTGCTGGAGCGTGTGCCACAGGTGGGAGATGCTATGGTGACCAGCGAGCTGAGATAAGGGGGGACTTTGCCTAGCAGGGTCTTGTAGATGACATGGAGCCAGTGGGTTTGGCGACGAGTATGAAGCGAGGGCCAGCCAACGAGAGCGTACAGGTCGCAATGGTGGGTAGTATATGGGGCTTTGGTGACAAAATGGATTGCACTGTGATAGACTGCATCCAATTTGTTGAGTAGGGTATTGGAGGCTATTTTGTAAATGACATCGCCAAAGTCGAGGATTGGTAGGATGGTCAGTTTTACAAGGGTATGTTTGGCAGCATGAGTGAAGGATGCTTTGTTGCGAAATAGGAAGCCAATTCTAGATTTAACTTTGGATTGGAGATGTTTGATATGGGTCTGGAAGGAGAGTTTACAGTCTAACCAGACACCTAAGTATTTGTAGTTGTCCACGTATTCTAAGTCAGAGCCGTCCAGAGTAGTGATGTTGGACAGGCGGGTAGGTGCAGGTAGCGATCGGTTGAAGAGCATGCATTTAGTTTTACTTGTATTTAAGAGCAATTGGAGGCCACGGAAGGAGAGTTGTATGGCATTGAAGCTTGCCTGGAGGGTTGTTAACACAGTGTCCAAAGAAGGGCCGGAAGTATACAGAATGGTGTCGTCTGCGTAGAGGTGGATCAGAGACTCACCAGCAGCAAGAGCGACCTCATTGATGTATACAGAGAAGAGAGTCGGTCCAAGAATTGAACCCTGTGGCACCCCCATAGAGACTGCCAGAGGTCCGGACAGCAGACCCTCCGATTTGACACACTGAACTCTATCAGAGAAGTAGTTGGTGAACCAGGCGAGGCAATCATTTGAGAAACCAAGGCTGTCGAGTCTGCCGATGAGGATGTGGTGATTGACAGAGTCGAAAGCCTTGGCCAGATCAATGAATACGGCTGCACAGTAATGTTTCTTATCGATGGCGGTTAAGATATCGTTTAGGACCTTGAGCGTGGCTGAGGTGCACCCATGACCAGCTCTGAAACCAGATTGCATAGCAGAGAAGGTATGGTGAGATTCGAAATGGTCGGTAATCTGTTTGTTGACTTGGCTTTCGAAGACCACGGTAGGATAGATATAGGTCTGTAGCAGTTTGGGTCAAGAGTATCCCCCCCTTTGAAGAGGGGGATGACCGCAGCTGCTTTCCAATCTTTGTGAATCTCAGACGACACGAAAGAGAGGTTGAACAGGCTAGTAATAGGGGTGGCAACAATTTCTGCAGATAATTTTAGAAAGAAAGGGTCCAGATTGTCTAGCCCGGCTGATTTGTAGGGGTCCACATTTTGCAGCTCTTTCAGAACATCAGCTGAATGGATTTGGGAGAAGGAGAAATGGGGAAGGCTTGGGCGAGTTGCTGTTGGGGGTGCAGTGCAGTTGTCCGGGGTAGGAGTAGCCAGGTGGAAAGCATGGCCAGCCGTAGAAAAATGCTTATTGAAATTCTCAATTATGGTGGATTTATCAGTGGTGACAGTGTTTCCTATCTTCAGTGCAGTGGGCAGCTGGGAGGAGGTGTTCTTATTCTCCATGGACTTTACAGTGTCCCAGAACTTTTTTGAGTTTAGTGTTGCAGGAAGCAAATTTCTGCTTGAAAAAGCTAGCCTTGGCTTTTCTAACTGCCTGTGTATAATGGTTTCTAGCTTCCCTGAACAGCTGCATATCACGGGGGCTGTTCGATGCTAATGCAGAACGCCATAGGATGTTTTTGTGTTGGTTAAGGGCAGTCAGGTCTGGGGAGAACCAAGGGCTATATCTGTTCCTGGTTCTAAATTTCTTGAATGGGGCATGTTTATTTAAGATGGTTAGGAAGGCATTTAAAAAAAATATCCAGGCATCCTATACTGACGGGATGAGATCAATATCCTTCCAGGATACCCCGGCCAGGTCGATTAGAAAGGCCTGCTCGCTGAAGTGTTTCAGGGAGCGTTTTACAGTGATGAGTGGAGGTCGTTTGACCGCTGACCCATTACGGATGCAGGCAATGAGGCAGTGATCGCTGAGATCTTGGTTGAAGACAGCAGAGGTGTATTTAGAGGGCAAGTTGGTTAGGATGATATCTATGAGGGTGCCCGTGTTTAAGGCTTTGGGGAGGTACCTGGTAGGTTCATTGATAATTTGTGTGAGATTGAGGGCATCAAGTTTAGATTTTAGGATGGCTGGGGTGTTAAGCATGTTCCAGTTTAGCTCGCCTAGCAGCACGAACTCTGAAGAGGGGGGCAATCAGTTCACATGGTGTCCAGAGCACAGCTGGGGGCAGAGGGTGGTCTATAGCAGGCGGCAACGGTGAGAGACTTGTTTTTAGAGAGGTGGATTTTTAAAAGTAGAAGTTCAAATTGTTTGGGTACAGACCTGGATAGTAGGACAGAACTCTGCAGGCTATCTTTGCAGTAGATTGCAACACCGCCCCCTTTGGCAGTTCTATCTTGTCTGAAAATGTTGTAGTTTGGAATTAAAATATCTGAATTTTTGGTGGTGTTCCTAAGCCAGGATTCAGACACAGCTAGAACATCCGGGTTGGCAGAGTGTGCTAAAGCAGTGAATAGAACAAACTTAGGGAGGAGGCTTCTAATGTTAACATGCATGAAACCAAGGCTATTACGGTTACAGAAGTCGTCAAAAGAGAGCGCCTGGGGAATAGGAGTGGAGCTAGGCACTGCAGGGCCTGGATTCACCTCTACATCGCCAGAGGAACATAGGAGGAGTAGAATAAGGGTACGGCTAAAAGCTATGAGAATTGGTCGTCTAGAACGTCTGGAACATAGAGTAAAAGGAGGTTTCTGGGGGCGATAAAATAGCATCAAGGTATAATGTACAGACAAAGTTATGGTAGGATGTGAATACAGTGGAGGTAAACCTAGGTATTGAGTGATGAAGAGAGAGATATTGTCTCTAGAAACATCATTGAAACCAGGAGATGTCATTGCATGTGTGGGTGGTGGAACTAATAGGTTGGATAAGGTATAGTGAGCAGGACTAGAGGCTCTACAGTGAAATAAGCCAATAAACACTAACCAGAACAGCAATGGACAAGACTGATTGACATTAAGGAGAGGCATGCTTAGTCAAGCGATCAAAAGGGTCCAGTGAGCGGAGAGGTTGGCCGGGGATCACGGGGATCTAGACAGCTAGCCAGGCCATCGGCAGCAAGCCAGCATAGGATGGAGGTCTGCTGTTAGCCACCTCTTGCGTTCCGTCAGTAGATCAGTGTGGTTCCGTGTGGTAGAGGGGACCAATCCAAATCACACAACAACAACAAAAATAAAAACAATAGATATAGCCATAGAGGCCCAAGAAGAAAACATAATAATAATAAAAATAAATCAATTGTCCGATTGTCTATTCAGATAGCGGCCGGTAAGACAGCTAACGGTTAGCAGGCCGCAGATGGACGTTCAGGCAACGTCGCGACGGAGGAGCCAGCCGGACAACTCCTTCGGGTAGACAACGTCGGCAGTCCAGCCGTGAAGGCCCGGTGGGGCTCCGCGTAGGCAGCAAAACGGGTCCGGATCGGTGACTGCAGCCCAGCAGTGATTGACGGAGCCGGCTAGCTCCGGAATAATTGATGTTTGCTCCGGAATCAACGAAGGCCGATAGTCACACGGATAGCAGCTAGCTAGCTGTGAGATCCGGGTATGAATGTCCAGAGAGCAGTCGAAATCCAGGGACATGAGAGAAAAATTGGTCCGGTATGTTCCGTTCCGAGCCGCGCTGCGCCGTACAGAACTGGCGATAGATTTTCGAGCTAAAGGATAGCTGATGACCACAAACCGTGGTTAGCTGAATACTAACGATTTGCCAGTAAAGAAGCTAACTAGCTTCTGATTAGCTTCTGACTAGTTTCAGGCTAGCTTCTTGGAGTTTCTGGCTAGCTTTGTCATTCCTTCCCCTCCACCTTTGTCATTCCTTCCCCTCCACCTTTATCATTCCTTCCCCTCCTTCTTTGTCATGCCTTCCCCTCCACCTTTGTCATGCCTTCCCCTCCACCTTTGTCATGCCTTCCCCTCCACCTTTGTCAATCCTTCCCCTCCACCTTTCTGTCATGCCTTCCCCTCCACCTTTGTCATGCCTTCCCCTCCACCTTTGTCATTCCTTCCCCTCCTACTCTTTGTCATTCCTTCCCCTCCACCTTTGTCATTCCTTCCCCTCCACCTTTGTCATGCCTTCCCCTCCACCGTTGTCATGCCTTCCCCTCCACCTTTGTCATTCCTTCCCCTCCTACTCTTTGTCATTCCTTCCCCTCCACTTTTCTGTCATTCCTTCCCCTCCACTTTTCTGTCATTCCTTCCCCTCCACCTTTGTCATTCCTTCCCCTCCACCTTTCTGTCATGCCTTCCCCTCCACCTTTGTCATGCCTTCCCCTCCACCTTTGTCATTCCTTCCTCTCCACCTTTCTGTCATGCCTTCCCCTCCACCTTTGTCATTCCTTCCCCTCCACCTTTGTCATTCCTTCCCCTCCTTCTTTGTCATGCCTTCCCCTCCACCTTTGTCATGCCATCCCCTCCACCTTTGTTATGCCTTCACCGCCACCTTTGTCATTCCTTCCCCTCCACCTTTGTCATTCCTTCCCCTCCACCTTTGTCATTCCTTCCCCTTCACCTGTGTCATTCCTTCCCCTCCACCTGTGTCATTCCTTCCCCTCCACCTTTGTCATGCCTTCCCCTCCACCTTTGTCATGCCTTCCCCTCCACCTTTGTCATGCCTTCCCCTCCACCTTTGTCATTCCTTCCCCTCCACCTTTGTCATTCCTTCCCCTCCACCTTTCTGTCATGCCTTCCCTTCCACCTTTGTCATGCCTTCCCCTCCACCTTTGTCATTCCATCCCCTCCACCTTTATCATTCCTTCCCCTCCACCTTTGTCATTCCTTCCCCTCCACCTTTGTCATTCCTTCCCCTCCACCTTTGTCATTCCTTCCCCTCCACCTGTGTCATTCCTTCCCCTCCACCTTTGTCATGCCTTCCCCTCCACCTTTGTCATGCCTTCCCCTCCACCTTTGTCATGCCTTCCCCTCCACATTTGTCATTCCTTCCCCTCCACCTTTGTCATTCCTTCCCCTCCACCTTTCTGTCATGCCTTCCCCTCCACCTTTGTCATGCCTTCCCCTCCACCTTTGTCATGCCTTCCCCTCCACCTTTGTCATTCCTTCCCCTCCACCTTTGTCATTCCTTCCCCTCCACCTTTGTCATGCCTTCCCCTCCACCTTTGTCATTCCTTCCCCTCAACCTTTGTCATTCATTCCCCTCCACCTTTCTGTCATGCCTTCCCCCCCACCTTTGTCATGCCTTCCCCTCCACCTTTGTCATGCCTTCCCCTCCACTTTTCTGTCATGCCTTCCCCTCCACCTTTTTAATTCCTTCCCCTCCACCTTTGTCATTCCTTCCCCTCCACCTTTGTCATGCCTTCCCCTCCACCTTTGTCATGCCTTCCCCCCCACCTTTGTCATGCCTTCCCCTCCACCTTTGTCATGCCTTCCCCTCCACCTTTCTGTCATGCCTTCCCCTCCACCTTTTTAATTCCTTCCCCTCCACCTTTGTCATTCCTTCCCCTCCACCTTTGTCATGCCTTCCCCTCCACCTTTGTCATGCCTTCCCCTCCACCTTTGTCATTCCTTCCCCTCCTTTCTGTCATTCCTTCCCCTCCACCTTTCTGTCATTCCTTCCCCTCCACCTTTCTGTCATGCCTTCCCCTCCACCTTTGTCATTCCTTCCCCTCCACGTCTCACTCCACCCTCTCCTCACCCTCCTGCCCCCCCCCCTCTTCTAGTTTCAGGAAGCCTTGACTCACTAGGTGACAGGAGCATCACACAGAATCCAGGCAAAATGTCCAACAAACACTCCCTTAGAGCTGTGTCAGTGTTCTGGAACTCCCCCTTAACATTCCATCAACAGAGAGGAAGGGAGGGGACAGAACACTGACTGGGTGTGAAACATCCATTTCCTGGCTTCTTCACTCCTCCTATTATATCAACTTCTGTCTCCTTTGTCCTCTTCCTGTTCCACTGCTTTCTGTTTGTGTGTTCATTCCACATTAACCTGAGTTGTTTTGGTGGTTATTTTCCCCATTCTTCCCCACACTCCTGCTGCTCCAGTCAACCAAAGAAGAAGAGACTCGGTGGAAATCTGTCCTTTGGACTGACGAGTCCAAATTTGAGATTTTTGGTTCCAACGGCCATGTCTTTGTGAGACGCAGAGTTGGTGAACGGATGATCTCTGCATTTTTGGTTCCCACCGTGAAGCATGGAGGAGGTGTGATGGTGTGGGGGTGCTTTGCTGGTGACAGTGTCAGTGACCCCACCTTCCATTTGTTTTTACACTGCTGCTACTCGTTGTGTATTATCTATGCACAGTCACTTTACCCCTACCTACATGTACAAATTACCTCGACTAACCTGTACCCCCACACATTGACTCAGTAATGGTACTCCCTGTATATAGCCTCATTATAGTTATTTTATTGAGTTACTTTTGACTATTTTTACATATGAAAATATTATAGAAAATATATTATTTTTTACATATGAAAATATATATAAAATATTATATATTATGGCCTGGGCCTGGCTCCGTAGTGAGTGGGCCTATATCCTCCCAGGCCCACCCTTGGCTGAGCCCCTGCCCGGTCATCTGAAATCCATAGATAACGGCCTAATGGACTTATTTAAACTGACTGATTTCCTTATACGAACTGTAACTCAGTAAAATCATTGACATTGTTGCGTTTATGTTTTCTGTTCAGTATACATGGACTTCTGGTATGATCTGTCATCCGTCACGTGTGTGACGGATGAGGTGTGTGTGTGTGTGTGTGTGTGTGTGTGTGTGTGTGTGTAAGACAGTAAGGTTGTGTGTATACAGTGTGCCTGGTATGTACCATCATTTCTGGACTATTAAGCGCACCTGAATATAAACCGCACCCACTGAATTATAAAAAAAATTTTATTTTGTACATAAATAGGCCGCAGGTGCCTACCGGTACATTGAAACAAATTAACTTTACAGCTTTTAAACGAAACACGGCTTGTAACAAAAACGTAAAAAATAGAGGTAAACAGAATTAAACAGTAGCCTACCAAGACAGTCATTGGTCACTATCTTCCTCCTGCTGTGCACTGGAGGTAAACAGTAGCCTACCAAGACAGTCATTGGTCACTATCTTCCTCCTGCTGTGCACTGGAGGTAAACAGTAGCCTACCAAGACAGTCATTGGTCACTATCTTCCTCCTGCTGTGCACTGGAGGTAAACAGTAGCCTACCAAGACAGTCATTGGTCACTATCTTCCTCCTGCTGTGCACTGGAGGTAAACAGTAGCCTACCAAGACAGTCATTGGTCACTATCTTCCTCCTGCTGTGCACTGGAGGTAAACAGTAGCCTACCAAGACAGTCATTGGTCACTATCTTCCTCCTGCTGTGCACTGGAGGTAAACAGTAGCCTACCAAGACAGTCATTGGTCACTATCTTCCTCCTGCTGTGCACTGAAACCACTGAAGTCATCTCCTTCGGTGTCAGAGTTGAATAGCCTTTAAAACTGGTTTGGGCCTGTCGTTGGGTTAGGGTATGGTATGGTAGGGTAGTTACAGTAGGGCTGGGTTAGGGTATGGTATGGTAGGGTAGTTACAGTAGGGCTGGGTTAGGGTATGGTATGGTATGGTAGTTACAGTAGGGCTGGGGTACGGTATGGTAGGGTAGTTACAGTAGGGTTGGGTTAAGGTATGGTATGGTAGGGTAGTTACAGTAGGGCTGGGTTAGGGTATGGTATGGTAGGGTAGTTACAGTAGGGCTGGGTTAGGGTATGGTATGGTAGTTACAGTAGGGCTGGGTTAGGGTATGGTATGGTAGGGTAGTTACAGTAGGGTTGGGTTAGGGTATGGTATGGTATGGTAGTTACAGTAGGGCTGGGTTAGGGTATGGTATGGTATGGTAGTTACAGTAGGGCTGGGTTAGGGTAGGGTAGTTACAGTAGGGCTGGGTTAGGGTATGGTATGGTAGGGTAGTTACAGTAGGGCTGGGTTAGGGTATGGTATGGTAGTTACAGTAGGGCTGGGTTAGGGTATGGTATGGTAGGGTAGTTACGGTAGGGTTGGGTTAGGGTATGGTATGGTAGTTACAGTAGGGCTGGGTTAGGGTATGGTATGGTAGGGTAGTTACAGTAGGGTTGGGTTAGGGTATGGTATGGTAGGGTAGTTACAGTAGGGCTGGGTTAGGGTATGGTATGGTATGGTAGTTACAGTAGGGCTGGGTTAGGGTAGGGTAGTTACAGTAGGGCTGGGTTAGGGTATGGTATGGTAGGGTAGTTACAGTAGGGCTGGGTTAGGGTATGGTATGGTGTGGTAGTTACAGTAGGGCTGGGTTAGGGTATGGTATGGTATGGTAGTTACAGTAGGGCTGGGTTAGGGTAGGGTAGTTACAGTAGGGCTGGGTTAGGGTATGGTATGGTAGGGTAGTTACAGTAGGGCTGGGTTAGGGTATGGTATGGTGTGGTAGTTACAGTAGGGCTGGGTTAGGGTATGGTATGGTAGGGTAGTTACAGTAGGGTTGGGTTAGGGTATGGTATGGTAGGGTAGTTACAGTAGGGCTGGGTTAGGGTATGGTATGGTATGGTAGTTACAGTAGGGTTGGGTTAGGGTATGGTATGGTATGGTAGGGTAGTTACAGTAGGGCTGGGTTAGGGTATGGTATGGTAGGGTAGTTACAGTAGGGTTGGGTTAGGGTATGGTATGGTATGGTAGTTACAGTAGGGCTGGGTTAGGGTATGGTATGGTATGGTAGTTACAGTAGGGCTGGGTTAGGGTATGGTATGGTAGGGTAGTTACAGTAGGGCTGGGTTAGGGTATGATATGGTAGGGTAGTTACAGTAGGGCTGGGTTAGGGTATGGTATGGTAGGGTAGTTACAGTAGGGCTGGGTTAGGGTATGGTATGGTATGGTAGTTACAGTAGGGCAGGGTTAGGGTACGGTATGGTAGGGTAGTTACAGTAGGGTTGGGTTAGGGTATGGTATGGTAGGGTAGTTACAGTAGGGCTGGGTTAGGGTATGGTATGGTAGGGTAGTTACAGTAGGGCTGGGTTAGGGTATGGTATGGTAGTTACAGTAGGGCTGGGTTAGGGTATGGTATGGTAGGGTAGTTACAGTAGGGTTGGGTTAGGGTATGGTATGGTAGTTACAGTAGGGCTGGGTTAGGGTATGGTATGGTATGGTAGTTACAGTAGGGCTGGGTTAGGGTAGGGTAGTTACAGTAGGGCTGGGTTAGGGTATGGTATGGTAGGGTAGTTACAGTAGGGCTGGGTTAGGGTATGGTATGGTAGTTACAGTAGGGCTGGGTTAGGGTATGGTATGGTAGGGTAGTTACAGTAGGGCTGGGTTAGGGTATGGTATGGTAGGGTAGTTACAGTAGGGCTGGGTTAGGGTATGGTATGGTAGTTACAGTAGGGCTGGGTTAGGGTAGGGTAGTTACAGTAGGGCTGGGTTAGGGTATGGTATGGTAGGGTAGTTACAGTAGGGCTGGGTTAGGGTATGGTATGGTAGTTACAGTAGGGCTGGGTTAGGGTATGGTATGGTAGGGTAGTTACAGTAGGGCTGGGTTAGGGTATGGTATGGTAGTTACAGTAGGGCTGGGTTAGGGTATGGTAGTTACAGTAGGGCTGGGTCAGAGTATGGTATGGTATGGTATGGTAGTTACAGTAGGGCTGGGTTAGGGTAGGGTAGTTACAGTAGGGCTGGGTTAGGGTATGGTATGGTAGGGTAGTTACAGTAGGGCTGGGTTAGGGTATGGTATGGTAGGGTAGTTACATTAGGGCTGGGTTAGGGTAGGGTAGTTACAGTAGGGCTGTGTTAGGGTATGGTAGTTACAGCAGGGCTGGGTTAGGGTATGGTATGGTATGGTATGGTATGGTATGGTATGGTAGGGTAGTTACATTAGGGCTGGGTTAGGGTAGGGTAGTTACAGTAGGGCTGGGTTAGGGTATGGTAGTTACAGCAGGGCTGGGTTAGGGTATGGTAGTTACAGTAGGGCTGGGTTAGGGTATGGTATGGTAGTTACAGTAGGGCTGGGTTAGGGTATGGTAGTTACAGTAGGGCTGGGTCAGAGTATGGTATGGTATGGTATGGTAGTTACAGTAGGGCTGGGTTAGGGTAGGGTAGTTACAGTAGGGCTGGGTTAGGGTATGGTATGGTAGGGTAGTTACAGTAGGGCTGGGTTAGGGTATGGTATGGTAGGGTAGTTACATTAGGGCTGGGTTAGGGTAGGGTAGTTACAGTAGGGCTGGGTTAGGGTATGGTAGTTACAGCAGGGCTGGGTTAGGGTATGGTATGGTAGGGTAGTTACAGTAGGGCTGGGTTAGGGTATGGTATGGTAGGGTAGTTACATTAGGGCTGGGTGTAGGTACTGTAACAGACTAGATCTTACCGTGGGGGGTTCAGGGCCAGGCCTGTCGTTGGGCTCCTGAGGCTGCGGGGGCTGTGACGTCTCCACTGGGGGGCTGAGGGCTGATTCACTGCTGCTCCTTACAAGCAGGGGAGTGTCTGGAGTAGAGAACGCGGACAGGTCAGTGGGGAAAAGGATGACATCACAACATTGATCTCAGTTCATGATCTATTATTTAAAACAATACAAGCCATATGAGCGTATAGACCCCAAATGTCTGGGAAAACAATACAAGCCATATGAGCGTATAGACCCCAAATGTCTGGGAAAACAATACAAGCCATATGAGCGTATAGACCCCAAATGTCTGGGAAAACAATACAAGCCATATGAGCGTATAGACCCCAAATGTCTGGGAAAACAATACAAGCCATATGAGCGTATAGACCCCAAATGTCTGGGAAAACAATACAAGCCATATGAGCGTATAGACCCCAAATGTCTGGGAAAACAATACAAGCCATATGAGCGTATAGACCCCAAATGTCTGGGAAAACAATACAAGCCATATGAGCGTATAGACCCCAAATGTCTGGGAAAACAATACAAGCCATATGAGCGTATAGACCCCAAATGTCTGGGAAAACAATACAAGCCATATGAGCGTATAGACCCCAAATGTCTGGGAAAACAAATGGGACACAATTTGGTATTTAATGTCTCTGTGTTACAGGTAGTGTGTATGTCTCTGTGTCCACTATGAAGGTAGTGTGTATGTCTCTGTGTTACAGGTAGTGTGTATGTCTCTGTGTTATAGGTAGTGTGTATGTCTCTGTGTCCACTATGAAGGTAGTGTGTATGTCTCTGTGTCCACTATGAAGGTAGTGTGTATGTCTCTGTGTTATAGGTAGTGTGTATGTCTCTGTGTCCACTATGAAGGTAGTGTGTATGTCTCTGTGTTATAGGTAGTGTGTATGTCTCTGTGTCCACTATGAAGGTAGTGTGTATGTCTCTGTGTTATAGGTAGTGTGTATGTCTCTGCGTCCACTATGAAGGTAGTGTGTATGTCTCTGTGTCCACTATGAAGGAAGTGTGTATGTCTCTATGACCACTAAGAAGGAAGTGTATATGTCTCTATGACCACTAAGAAGGAAGTTACAAGCAGTTTCACAATCTTGGTTTCATCAGACCAGAGAACCTTGTTTTGTATGATCTGAGAGTCCTTTAGGTGCCTTTTGGCAAACTCCAAGCGTGCTGTCATGTGCCTTTTACTGAGAAGTGGCTTCCACCTGACCACTCTACTATAAAGGCCTGATTGGTGGGGTGCTGCAGAGATGGTTGTCCTTCTGGAAGGTTCTTACAATATGAGACAGTAGCCTATAGACTATTGTGGCTATTTGAGCATAGTATAGGGAAAGGGGGGGAGACCTAGTCAGTTGTACAACTGAATGCATTCAACTGAAATGTGTCTCCGCATTTAACCTGAATCAGAGAGGTGCGGTGGGCTGCCTTAATCAACATCCACATCTTTAGCACCAGTGGGTTAACTGCCTGTTCAGGGGCAGAACAACAGATTTGTACCTTGTCAGCTCGGTTACTGGCCCAATGCTCTAACCACTAGGTTACCTGCCTCCTTTAACCACTAGACTACCTGCCAGCCCTACACTCTAACCACTAGGCTACCTGCCTCCTCTAACCACTAGACTACCTGCCTCCTATAACCACTAGACTACCTGCCTCCTCTAACCACTAGGCTACCTGCCTCCTCTAACCACTAGGTTACCTGCCTCCTCTAACCACTAGACTACCTGCCTCCTCTAACCACTAGGCTACCTGCCTCCTCTAACCACTAGACTACCTGCCTCCTCTATCCACTAGACTACCTGTCTCCTCTAACCACTAGACTACCTGCCTCCTCTAACCACTAGACTACCTGCCTCCTCTAACCACTAGGCTACCTGCCTCCTCTAACCACTAGGTTACCTGCCTCCTCTAACCACTAGGCTACCTGCCTCCTCTAACCACTAGACTACCTGCCTCCTCTAACCACTAGGCTACCTGCCTCCTCTAATCACTAGGCTACCTGCCTCCTCTAACCACTAGACTACCTGTCTCCTCTAACCACTAGACTACCTGTCTCCTCTAACCACTAGGCTACCTGCCTCTCTAACCACTAGACTACCTGCCTCCTCTAACCACTAGGTTACCTGCCTCTCTAACCACTAGACTACCTGCCTCCTCTAACCACTAGACTACCTGCCTCCTCTAACCACTAGGTTACCTGCCAGCCCTACACTCTAACCACTAGACTACCTGCCTCCTCTAACCACTAGGCTACCTGCCTCCTCTAACCACTAGGCTACCTGCCTCCTCTAACCACTAGGCTACCTGCCTCCTCTAACCACTAGGCTACCTGCCTCCTCTAACCACTAGGCTACCTGCCTCCTCTAACCACTAGGCTACCTGCCTCCTCTAACCACTAGGCTACCTGCCTCCTCTAACCACTAGGCTACCTGCCTCCTCTAACCACTATGTTACATACCACTATCACTGCCCAGTACCCATATCAGGAGCTTGACATTAAAACTAAAGTTCTGCTCAAATTGACTCCATAACAAGCTAGAAGTAGCCTTGCGCTAGCCTAATAAATTGTAATAAAGCCTAATTTTACATTGAGCAGTTGAGTTCAGACTGTTTCCGAACATGTTTTACATTTTGCAGGTGTGTTCTGCTGTTCATAATAACACTGCAGCCCCACGGGGTGAACAATGTGTCAACGGTGGAGAACGTCTCAAACCATATGGTACTTATCTCTGCTGCTGACAGAGAGAGAGAGAGAGAGATGGGGGAGGGGGGGAGAGAGAGAGAGAGAGAGAGGGGGGGGGGGGGGGGGGGGGGGGGGAGAGAGAGAGGGGGGGGGGAGAGGAGAGAGAGAGAGAGAGACAGAGAGAGAGAGAGAGAGAGAGAGAGAGAGACAGACAGAGAGAGAGAGAGAGAGTGAGAGGGGAGGGGGGGAGAGAGAGAGAGAGAGGGGGGGGGGGGGGGGGGGGAGAGAGAGAGACAGAGAGAGAGAGAGAGACAGAGAGAGAGCGAGAGTGAGAGTGAGAGGGGGAGGGGGGGGAGAGAGAGAGAGAGACAGAGAGAGAGCGAGAGCGAGAGAGGAGAGAGAGAGAATGAGAGATATGAGCGAGAGAGAGAGAGAGAGACAGAAACAGAGAGAGAGAGAGAGAGAGAGACAGAGACAGAGAGAGAGAATGAGAGATATGAGCGAGAGAGAGAGAGAGAGAGAGAGAGAGACTCTCTAGCCTAAGTGTTGGGAGGGGAGATTGACAAGACAAAGTCTGTTTCCTTATCAGACTAATCAGAGACAGAGGTCCATGTGTAAAAACAGCTGGAGTCAGCCAAGGACACTGTCTGAAGACCCCTCCCTCCTCAGACCCACCCCCCGCCCCCCCCGTCAATCACCCTGTCACACCCTAGCTAAATAAACACTCCTCACACAACCACCCTGTCACACCCTAGATAAATAAACACTCCTCACACAACCACCCTGTCACACCCTAGCTAAATAAACACTCCTCACACAACCACCCTTGATCAGATCAGCCGGGGTTGTGAAATATCACGACAGCGTCAGAGATAGATGGATTTAGATCTATTAATATCACTAATGAATCCCACAGTGAGACGACAGACTGAGAAACTAATGAATCCCACAGTGAGAAGACAGACTGAGAAACGAATGAATCCAGCAGTGAGAAGACAGACTGAGAAACTAATGAATCCCACAGTGAGAAGACAGACTGAGAAACTAATGAATCCCACAGTGAGAAGACAGACTGAGGAACTAATGAATCCAGCAGTGAGAAGACAGACTGAGAAACAAATGAATCCCACAGTGAGAAGACAGACTGAGAAAGTGAGGTCACATTTCCCAGGATGCTTTGAGAAGTGTTGTCATAAATCAATCAGTACGTTTCTTTGCATCTCCATTTCAGTAACTTTCTCAAGTAGTAAGTAAAGAGAATAAAAATAAATTTCTCAACTCCTCCAAACCTCTCACCTTCTCAGAACGGGTCTGGGGGGGGGGGGGGGGGGGGGTCACAGAAAGATTCATTGGGATTGAGCCCCGTGTCTATGAACTAATCAGAGGTATGTGTGAATGGTATGGGGGGGAAATCAGACCAGGAGAATAGCCTCATCAATGTGATTAACAACAGTTAGTAGAATCAGAGAATTAAATGGTACCATTTCATGCTAATGCTCCCAAAGCTTCATCAACCGTAATTAAATATTTAAAACTGTGAGTGAAACCATTAGTCTTTCACAAGGCTTTCTAAAACGATCTAATCTACCATCCAACTCATCAGTGATTTAGTCTGGTTATGAGAGAGAGGGAGAGAGAGAGAGAAATGGAAAGAGTGAAAGAGAGCGAGAGAGAAAAAGTGATCGACACTGACAAAGAAAGACATGATAAAATAGAGACAACTAGCCAATCATGTCTTCAGACTACAGTTGCTGTAGTCTAGCCAATCATAGATGACCTACAACTAGCCAATCATAGATGACCTACATACCTGTATAACGTAGGTAGATGACCTACATACCTGTATAACGTAGGTAGATGACCTACATACCTGTATAACGCAGGTAGATGACCTACATACCTGTATAACGCAGGTAGATGACCTACATACCTGTATAACGTAGGTAGATGACCTACATACCTGTATAACGTAGGTAGATGACCTACATACCTGTATAACGCAGGTAGATGACCTACATACCTGTATAACGTAGGTAGATGACCTACATACCTGTATAACGTAGGTAGATGAGCTACATACCTGTATAACGTAGGTAGATGACCTACATACCTGTATAACGTAGGTAGACGAGGTACATACCTGTATAACGTAGGTAGATGACCTACATACCTGTATAACGTAGGTAGACGAGGTACATACCTGTATAACGTAGGTAGATGACCTACATACCTGTATAACGTAGGTAGATGACCTACATACCTATATAACGTAGGTAGATGACCTACATACCTATATAACGTAGGTAGATGACCTACATACCTGTATAACGTAGGTAGATGACCTACATACCCTTATAACGTAGGTAGATGACATACATAACGTAGGTAGATGACCTACATACCTGTATAGCGTAGGTAGATGAGGTACATACCTATATAACGTAGGTAGATGACCTACATACCCTTATAACGTAGGTAGATGACCTACATACCTGTATAAGGTAGGTAGATGAGGTACATACCTGTATAACGTAGGTAGATGACCTACATACCTGTATAACGTAGGTAGATGACCTACATACCTGTATAACGTAGGTAGATGAGAGGTCGTGGAGGGGTCACCCCTGTGAGGGGTCATGGGGGGGGGGGGGTCACCCCTGTGAGGGGTAGTGACTCCAGAACAACCAATACATCAAGAATGTTATATCCTGTATCCCACAGCCTTTCTCCTCGCTGCCCCAGACCCCTTTCCATGACCTGGCTGAATTAAACCAGGAATATATCACTCATTTTGACGTTTTTGCCGAGGACATCTTTTTACATCTAACTAAGATGTTTGGTGCAGTATTTCTCGAGTGAAAACATTTGCATGAAAATGACAATGACAACAAACACTTAATTGAAGAATCCCTACTGTTGACCAATATTAGCCCATTAGGGGGGGCTGAGTCACTGGTGCTCTTCCATGCCGTCCCTAGGAGGGGTGCGTCACTTGAGTGGGTTGAGTCACTGACGTGGTCTTTCTGTCTGGGTTGGCGCCCCCCTTGGGTTGTGCCGTGGCGGAGATCTTTGTGGGCTATACTCGGCCTTGTCTCAGGATGGTAAGTTGGTGGTTGAAGATATCCCTCTAGTGGTGTGGGGGCTGTGCTTTGGCAAAGTGGGTGGGGTTATATCCTGCCTGTTTGGCCCTGTCCGGGGGTATCGTCGGATGGGGCCAGAGTGTCTCCTGACCCCTCCTGTCTCAGGCTCCAGTATTTATGCTGCAGTAGTTTGTGTCGGGGGGCTAGGGTCAGTTTGTTATATCTGGAGTACTTCTCCTGTCTTATCCGGTGTCCTGTGTGAATTTAAGTATGCTCTCTCTAATTCTCTCTTTCTTTCTCTCTCTCGGAGGACCTGAGCCCTAGGACCATGTCTCAGGACTACCTGGCATGATGACTCCTTGCTGTCCCCAGTCCACCTGGCCATGCTGCTGCTCCAGTTTCAACCGTTCTACCTGCGTCTATGGAACCCTGACCTGTTCACCGGACGTGCTACCTCTCCCAGACCTGCTGTTTTCAACTCTCTAGAGACAGCAGGAGTGGTAGAGATACTCTTAATGATTGGCTATGAAAAGCCAACTGACATTTACTCCTGATGTGCTGACCTGTTTCACCCTCACTAACCACTGTGATTATTATTATTTGACCCTGCTGGTCATCTATGAACATTTGAACATCTTGGCCATGTTCTGTTATAATCTCCACCCGGCACAGCCAGAAGAGGACTGGCCACCCCTCATAGCCTGGTTCCTCTCTAGGTTTCTAATCTCCACCCGGCACAGCCAGAAGAGGACTGGCCACCCCACATAGCCTGGTTCCTCTCTAGGTTTCTAATCTCCACCCGGCACAGCCAGGTGGCTGTGGTGGCTCATCTATGAACATTTGAACATCTTGGCCATGTTCTGTTATAATCTCCACCCGGCACAGCCAGAAGAGGACTGGCCACCCCTCATAGCCTGGTTCCTCTCTAGGTTTCTAATCTCCACCCGGCACAGCCAGAAGAGGACTGGCCACCCCTCATAGCCTGGTTCCTCTCTAGGTTTCTAATCTCCACCTGGCACAGCCAGAAGAGGACTGGCCACCCCACATAGCCTGGTTCCTCTCTAGGTTTCTAATCTCCACCCGGCACAGCCAGAAGAGGACTGGCCACCCCACATAGCCTGGTTCCTCTCTAGGTTTCTTCCTAGGTTTTGGTCTTTCTAGGGAGTTTTTCCTAGCCACCGTGCTTCTACACCTGCATTGCTTGCTGTTTGGGGTTTTAGGCTGGGTTTCTGTACAGCACTTTGAGATATGAGCTGATGTAAGAAGGGCTTTATAAATACATTTGATTTGATTGAATGACCATCGAAGGGGCGTAGACTTCGACTTCAGAGAAAAAATGTTGAAGAGCCAAACAAACCATCGTCTAAATGTCCTCCCACACCTCTGACCCCTTTCATTTAGTTCCATATACCTATATAACGTAGGTAGATGACCTACATAAATGTCAGAATAACACATTTCCCTGGGTCCTCCCACACCTCTGACCCCTTTCATTTAGTTCCAGGTTTCCCTGTGACCACACCACTGCTGTAGGCCTAATGCTGTTTCATATCACCTAAATTAGTTCACAAAGCAGAACGTCAAATCGGGTGGCATACCGAAGTACACTAAATAGGGAATAGGGTGCCAATTGGGACACTATATAGGGAACAGGGTATCATTTGGGATACAGCCTCAGTGGAGGCATACAGATCTGGAATCAATTTGGTTGTGCTTTTATCTTCCTCAAGGTTATCAACCCCCAAAACTATCTCCCTACCACCGCTACGATACCTACTGGATTTAAGAGCTGAGGAGTTGACCTCTATCTCTCCTCCTCTGATTGGCTGGAAGACGGAGACCTCAGCGTCATAGGGGTCTTGGCTGGTTCTTCCTGTTACTCCTGCTCTGGGACTCACAGCTCCTCTCCGCTGGGCTTCCTGCTCCTCATAGACGGCCATCAGCTAAACAGAGAGATATGGATGGAGAGAGGGAGAGGAGAGGAGAGGAGAGGAGAGGAGAGGAGAGGAGAGGAGAGGAGAGGAGAGGAGAGGAGAGGAGAGGAGAGGAGAGGAGAGGAGAGGAGAGGAGAGGAGAGGAGAGGAGAGGAGAGGAGAAAGGAGAGGAGAGGAGGAGAGGAGAGGAGAAAGGAGAGGAGAAAGGAGGAGAGGAGAGAACAGAGAGGAGAGAGGAAAGGAGAAAGCAGGAGAAAGGAGGAGAGAGGAGAAAGGAGGAGAGAAGAGAAAGGAGGAGAGAGGAGAGGGGAGGAGAAAGGAGGAGAGAGGAGAGGAGAAAGGAGGAGAGAAGAGAAAGGAGGAGAGAGAGCAAAAGTGGAGAGAGGAGAGGGGAGGAGTGACAGAGGTTGGTGACAGAGGTTTGAGCATCACAGCAATCACGTCTTCAGACTACAGTAGCTGTGATTTAAATAGAGACAACTAGCCAATCATGTCTTCAGACTACAGTAGCTGTGATTTAAATAGGCCCCGAGACAACTAGCCAATCACGTCTTCAGACTACAGTAGCTGTGATTTAAATAGAGACAACTAGCCAATCATGTCTTCAGACTACAGTAGCTGTGATTTAAATAGAGACAACTAGCCAATCATGTCTTCAGACTACAGTAGCTGTGATTTAAATAGAGACAACTAGCCAATCATGTCTTCAGACTACAGTAGCTGTGATTTAAATAGAGACAACTAGCCAATCACAGACGTTTTACATAAACTGATCAAGCAGGTAAAAGAAGAAGTCAGACCTCTTGTGTACAATTATTCCCAAAATACCAACCTCCAAGGGAAAGAACGACTTGTCAGACAACTAGAGACAACTAGCCAATCATGTCTTCAGACTACAGATACCATATGACAAGAAATTATGTTTTACTGACTTTTCTTTTAAAGCTTCAAACAATTAGAAGACAGAGAAAAAGACTGGAGGTAGATGTGTTAGGCCTCGAAGAAGACCATCAGTCCCAGGAAGCTTGAATCTGTACAGCTCCCCCAGCTACAGTAGAGACAGTGTAATCTGTACATCTCCCCCAGCTACAGTAGAGACAGTGTAATCTGTACATCTCCCCCAGCTACAGTAGAGACAGTGTAATCTGTACATCTCCCCCAGCTACAGTAGAGACAGTGTAATCTGTACATCTCCCCCAGCTACAGTAGAGACAGTGTAATCTGTACATCTCCCCCAGCTACAGTAGAGACAGTGTAATCTGTACAGCTCCCCCAGCTACAGTAGAGACAGTGTAATCTGTACAGCTCCCCCGGCTACAGTAGAGACAGTGTAATCTGTACAGCTCCCCCAGCTACAGTAGAGACAGTGTAATCTGTACATCTCCCCCAGCTACAGTAGAGACAGTGTAATCTGTACAGCTCCCCCAGCTACAGTAGAGACAGTGTAATCTGTACATCTCCCCCAGCTACAGTAGAGACAGTGTAATCTGTACAGCTCCCCCAGCTACAGTAGAGACAGTGTAATCTGTACATCTCCCCCAGCTACAGTAGAGACAGTGTAATCTGTACAGCTCCCCCAGCTACAGTAGAGACAGTGTAATCTGTACAGCTCCCCCAGCTACAGTAGAGACAGTGTAATCTGTACATCTCCCCCAGCTACAGTAGAGACAGTGTAATCTGTACATCTCCCCCAGCTACAGTAGAGACAGTGTAATCTGTACATCTCCCCCAGCTACAGTAGAGACAGTGTAATCTGTACATCTCCCCCAGCTACAGTAGAGACAGTGTAATCTGTACATCTCCCCCAGCTACAGTAGAGACAGTGTAATCTGTACAGCTCCCCCAGCTACAGTAGAGACAGTGTAATCTGTACAGCTCCCCCGGCTACAGTAGAGACAGTGTAATCTGTACAGCTCCCCCAGCTACAGTAGAGACAGTGTAATCTGTACATCTCCCCCAGCTACAGTAGAGACAGTGTAATCTGTACAGCTCCCCCAGCTACAGTAGAGACAGTGTAATCTGTACATCTCCCCCAGCTACAGTAGAGACAGTGTAATCTGTACAGCTCCCCCAGCTACAGTAGAGACAGTGTAATCTGTACATCTCCCCCAGCTACAGTAGAGACAGTGTAATCTGTACAGCTCCCCCAGCTACAGTAGAGACAGTGTAATCTGTACATCTCCCCCAGCTACAGTAGAGACAGTGTAATCTGTACAGCTCCCCCAGCTACAGTAGAGACAGTGTAATCTGTACAGCTCCCCCAGCTACAGTAGAGACAGTGTAATCTGTACATCTCCCCCAGCTACAGTAGAGACAGTGTAATCTGTACAGCTCCCCCAGCTACAGTAGAGACAGTGTAATCTGTACATCTCCCCCAGCTACAGTAGAGACAGTGTAATCTGTACAGCTCCCCCAGCTACAGTAGAGACAGTGTAATCTGTACATCTCCCCCAGCTACAGTAGAGACAGTGTAATCTGTACAGCTCCCCCAGCTACAGTAGAGACAGTGTAATCTGTACATCTCCCCCAGCTACAGTAGAGACAGTGTAATCTGTACAGCTCCCCCAGCTACAGTAGAGACAGTGTAATCTGTACATCTCCCCCAGCTACAGTAGAGACAGTGTAATCTGTACATCTCCCCCAGCTACAGTAGAGACAGTGTAATCTGTACATCTCCCCCAGCTACAGTAGAGACAGTGTAATCTGTACATCTCCCCCAGCTACAGTAGAGACAGTGTAATCTGTACAGCTCCCCCAGCTACAGTAGAGACAGTGTAATCTGTACAGCTCCCCCAGCTACAGTAGAGACAGTGTAATCTGTACAGCTCCCCCAGCTACAGTAGAGACAGTGTAATCTGTACAGCTCCCCCCAGCTACAGTAGAGACAGTGTAATCTGTACAGCTCCCCAGCTACAGTAGAGACAGTGTAATCTGTACTGCTCCCCCAGCTACAGTAGAGACAGTGTAATCTGTACAGCTCCCCAGCTACAGTAGAGACAGTGTAATCTGTACAGCTCCCCCAGCTACAGTAGAGACAGTGTAATCTGTACAGCTCCCCCAGCTACAGTAGAGACAGTGTAATCTGTACAGCTCCCCCAGCTACAGTAGAGACAGTGTAATCTGTACAGCTTCCCCCAGCTACAGTAGAGACAGTGTAATCTGTACATCTCCCCCAGCTACAGTAGAGACAGTGTAATCTGTACAGCTCCCCCAGCTACAGTAGAGACAGTGTAATCTGTACAGCTCCCCCAGCTACAGTAGAGACAGTGTAATCTGTACAGCTCCCCCAGCTACAGTAGAGACAGTGTAATCTGTACAGCTCCCCCAGCTACAGTAGAGACAGTGTAATCTGTACATCTCCCCCAGCTACAGTAGAGACAGTGTAATCTGTACAGCTCCCCAGCTACAGTAGAGACAGTGTAATCTGTACAGCTCCCCCAGCTACAGTAGAGACAGTGTAATCTGTACAGCTCCCCCAGCTACAGTAGAGACAGTGTAATCTGTACAGCTCCCCCAGCTACAGTAGAGACAGTGTAATCTGTACAGCTCCCCCAGCTACAGTAGAGACAGTGTAATCTGTACAGCTCCCCCAGCTACAGTAGAGACAGTGTAATCTGTACTGCTCCCCCAGCTACAGTAGAGACAGTGTAATCTGTACAGCTCCCCCAGCTACAGTAGAGACAGTGTAATCTGTACAGCTCCCCCAGCTACAGTAGAGACAGTGTAATCTGTACAGCTCCCCCAGCTACAGTAGAGACAGTGTAATCTGTACAGCTCCCCCAGCTACAGTAGAGACAGTGTAATCTGTACAGCTCCCCCAGCTACAGTAGAGACAGGTGTAATCTGTACATCTCCCCCAGCTACAGTAGAGACAGTGTAATCTGTACAGCTCCCCCAGCTACAGTAGAGACAGTGTAATCTGTACAGCTCCCCCAGCTACAGTAGAGACAGTGTAATCTGTACAGCTCCCCCAGCTACAGTAGAGACAGTGTAATCTGTACAGCTCCCCCAGCTACAGTAGAGACAGTGTAATCTGTACATCTCCCCCAGCTACAGTAGAGACCAGTGTAATCTGTACAGCTCCCCCAGCTACAGTAGAGACAGTGTAATCTGTACAGCTCCCCCAGCTACAGTAGAGACAGTGTAATCTGTACAGCTCCCCCAGCTACAGTAGAGACAGTGTAATCTGTACAGCTCCCCCAGCTACAGTAGAGACAGTGTAATCTGTACAGCTCCCCCAGCTACAGTAGAGACAGTGTAATCTGTACATCTCCCCCAGCTACAGTAGAGACAGTGTAATCTGTACAGCTCCCCCAGCTACAGTAGAGACAGTGTAATCTGTACAGCTCCCCCAGCTACAGTAGAGACAGTGTAATCTGTACATCTCCCCCAGCTACAGTAGAGACAGTGTAATCTGTACATCTCCCCCAGCTACAGTAGAGACAGTGTAATCTGTACAGCTCCCCCAGCTACAGTAGAGACAGTGTAATCTGTACAGCTCCCCCAGCTACAGTAGAGACAGTGTAATCTGTACATCTCCCCCAGCTACAGTAGAGACAGTGTAATCTGTACATCTCCCCCAGCTACAGTAGAGACAGTGTAATCTGTACAGCTCCCCCAGCTACAGTAGAGACAGTGTAATCTGTACATCTCCCCCAGCTACAGTAGAGACAGTGTAATCTGTACAGCTCCCCCAGCTACAGTAGAGACAGTGTAATCTGTACAGCTCCCCCAGCTACAGTAGAGACAGTGTAATCTGTACATCTCCCCCAGCTACAGTAGAGACAGTGTAATCTGTACATCTCCCCCGGCTACAGTAGAGACAGTGTAATCTGTACAGCTCCCCCAGCTACAGTAGAGACAGTGTAATCTGTACAGCTTCCCCGGCTACAGTAGAGACAGTGTAATCTGTACTGCTCCCCCAGCTACAGTAGAGACAGTGTAATCTGTACAGCTCCCCCAGCTACAGTAGAGACAGTGTAATCTGTACAGCTCCCCCAGCTACAGTAGAGACAGTGTAATCTGTACAGCTCCCCCAGCTACAGTAGAGACAGTGTAATCTGTACAGCTCCCCCAGCTACAGTAGAGACAGTGTAATCTGTACATCTCCCCCAGCTACAGTAGAGACAGTGTAATCTGTACAGCTCCCCCAGCTACAGTAGAGACAGTGTAATCTGTACATCTCCCCCAGCTACAGTAGAGACAGTGTAATCTGTACAGCTCCCCCAGCTACAGTAGAGACAGTGTAATCTGTACAGCTCCCCCAGCTACAGTAGAGACAGTGTAATCTGTACATCTCCCCCAGCTACAGTAGAGACAGTGTAATCTGTACAGCTCCCCCAGCTACAGTAGAGACAGTGTAATCTGTACAGCTCCCCCAGCTACAGTAGAGACAGTGTAATCTGTACATCTCCCCCAGCTACAGTAGAGACAGTGTAATCTGTACAGCTCCCCCAGCTACAGTAGAGACAGTGTAATCTGTACAGCTTCCCCGGCTACAGTAGAGACAGTGTAATCTGTACACCCCAGCTACAGTAGAGACAGTGTAATCTGTACAGCTCCCCCGGCTACAGTAGAGACAGTGTAATCTGTACAGCTCCCCCAGCTACAGTAGAGACAGTGTAATCTGTACAGCTCCCCCAGCTACAGTAGAGACAGTGTAATCTGTACACCCCGGCTACAGTAGAGACAGTGTAATCTGTACACCCCGGCTACAGTAGAGACAGTGTAATCTGTACACCTCCCCCAGCTACAGTAGAGACAGTGTAATCTGTACACCTCCCCCAGCTACAGTAGAGACAGTGTAATCTGTACACCTCCCCCAGCTACAGTAGAGACAGTGTAATCTGTACAGCTCCCCCAGCTACAGTAGAGACAGTGTAATCTGTACAGCTCCCCCAGCTACAGTAGAGACAGTGTAATCTGTACAGCTCCCCCAGCTACAGTAGAGACAGTGTAATCTGTACACCCCAGCTACAGTAGAGACAGTGTAATCTGTACAGCTTCCCCAGCTACAGTAGAGACAGTGTAATCTGTACAGCTCCCCCAGCTACAGTAGAGACAGTGTAATCTGTACATCGCCCCCAGCTACAGTAGAGACAATGTAATCTGTACATCTCCCCCAGCTACAGTAGAGACAGTGTAATCTGTACAGCTCCCCCAGCTACAGTAGAGACAGTGTAATCTGTACAGCTCCCCCAGCTACAGTAGAGACAGTGTAATCTGTACACCCCGGCTACAGTAGAGACAGTGTAATCTGTACAGCTCCCCCAGCTACAGTAGAGACAGTGTAATCTGTACACCCCAGCTACAGTAGAGACAGTGTAATCTGTACACCCCGGCTACAGTAGAGACAGTGTAATCTGTACAGCTCCCCCGGCTACAGTAGAGACAGTGTAATCTGTACAGCTCCCCCAGCTACAGTAGAGACAGTGTAATCTGTACAGCTCCCCCAGCTACAGTAGAGACAGTGTAATCTGTACAGCTCCCCCGGCTACAGTAGAGACAGTGTAATCTGTACACCCCGGCTAAATCAACGTGGATTTGCTACACCATTAAAGTATCAAAACGGTGTTTACCTTGTGGATCAGGACACTATAGAGAACGTCCAAGGAGCCCAGCATGTTGATTTACAGACAGTTGTCCAATCCAGTCAGCTGTCTGTGTGAGTGGCTCTGTTATATATACCTCCTCCGCCTAGTGACCAGACCACTGACTCCGCAGTTAGTTACAGTTAACACCACTGTTCTAGGGACCTCTAGGGCAGGTACAGTGTGTGTGTATGGGGGGTGCTCTAAAATGCACCCTATTCCCTATGTAGTGCACTACTTTAGACCAGGACCCTATGGCACCCTATTCCCTATGTAGTGCACTACTTTAGACCAGAGCCCTATGGCACCCTATTCCCTATGTAGTGCACTACTTTAGACCAGGACCCTATGGCACCCTATTCCCTATGTAGTGCACTACTTTAGACCAGAGCCCTATGGCACCCTATTCCCTATGTAGTGCACTACTATAGACCAGAGCCCTATTCCCTATATAGTGCACTACTTTAGACCAGGACCCTATGGCACCCTATTCCCTATGTAGTGCAAACTTTAGACCAGGGCCAATATGGGTTCCATTCGGGACACGGCCTGTGTTTGTGTTCTAGGGGCATCCAGGCTCCATGTGAGGGGTGGGGCCGTCTGAATAGAGGGACCACAGTGTTTATACATCTATACACACAGCACACAGAAAGAGGATTTTACCAGCAAAGGTAGAGGCTTCCTGCAATCACAGGCACGTAAACACACACACACACACACACACACACACACACACACACACACACACACACACACACACACACACACACACACACACACACACACACACACACACACACACACGCAGGTATAACCTACAAATCAACAAAACATTACATACAGAGAGAACTGGGGAACAAGTCACCATGGCAACATACACCCCAGCCCAGAGCCTACCCACATACACCCCAGCCCAGACCCTACCAACATACACCCCAGCCCAGAGCCTACCCACATACACCCCAGCCCAGAGCCTACCCACATACACCCCAGCCCAGAGCCTACCAACATACACCCCAGCCCAGACCCTACCAACATATACCCCAGCCCAGAGCCTACCAACATATACCCCAGCCCAGACCCTACCAATATACACCCCAGCCCAGAGCCTACCAACACACACCCCAGCCCAGACCCTACCAATATACCACAGCCCAGAGCCTACCAATATACACCCCAGCCCAGAGCCTAACAACATATACCCCAGCCCAGAGCCTACCAACATATACCCCAGGCCAGAGCCTACCAACATATACCCCAGCCCAGAGCCTACCAACACACACCCCTAGCCCAGACCCTACCAATACACACCCCCAGCCCAGAGCCTACCAATATACCCCAGCCCAGAGCCTACCAATATACACCCCAGCCCAGACCCTACCAACATACACCCCAGCCCAGAGCCTACCAATATACCACAGCCCAGAGCCTACCAATACACACCCCAGCCCAGAGCCTACCAATATACCCCAGCCCAGAGCCTACCAATATACACCCCCAGCCCAGAGCCTACCAATATACACCACAGCCCAGACCCTACCAATATACACCCCAGCCCAGAGCGTACCAATATACACCACAGCCCAGAGCCTACCAATATACAACCCCAGCCCAGAGCCTACCAATATACACCCCAGCCCAGAGCCTACCAATATACCCACAGCCCAGAGCCTACCAACATATACCCCAGCCCAGAGCCTACCAACATATACCCCAGCCCAGAGCCTACCAACACACACCCCAGCCCAGACCCTACCAATACACACCCCAGCCCAGACCCTACCAATATACCACAGCCCAGAGCCTACCAATACACCACAGCCCAGAGCCTACCAATACACACCCCAGCCCAGAGCCTACCAATATACACCACAGCCCAGAGCCTACCAATATACACCACAGCCCAGAGCCTACCAATATACCCCAGCTCAGAGCCTACCAATATACCACAGCCCAGACCCTACCAATATACCACAGCCCAGAGCCTACCAATACACCATAGCCCAGAGCCTACAATACACACCCCAGCCCAGAGCCTACCAATATACACCACAGCCCAGAGCCTACCAATATACACCACAGCCCAGAGCCTACCAATATACACCACAGCCCAGAGCCTACCAATATACACCACAGCCCAGAGCCTACCAATATACACCACAGCCCAGAGCCTACCAATACACACCACAGCCCAGACCCTACCAATACACACCCCAGCCCAGAGCCTACCAATACACACCCAGCCCAGAGCCTACCAATACACACCCCAGCCCAGAGCCTACCAATATACACCCCAGCCCAGAGCCTACCAATACACACCCCAGCCCAGAGCATACCAATACACACCACAGCCCAGAGCCTACCAATATACCACAGACCAGACCCTACCAATATACCACAGCCCAGACCCTACCAATATACCACAGCCCAGACCCTACCAATATACACACAGCCCCAGACCCCTACCAATATATACCTCCAGCCCACGAGCCTACCAATATACACCACAGCCCAGAGCCTACCAATACACACCCCAGCCCAGAGCCTACCAATACACACCACAGCCCAGAGCCTACCAATACACACCACAGCCCAGACCCTACCAATACACACCCCAGCCCAGAGCCTACCAATACACACCACAGCCCAGAGCCTACCAATATACCACAGCCCAGACCCTACCAATATACCACAGCCCAGACCCTACCAATATACCACAGCCCAGACCCTACCAATATACCACAGCCCAGACCCTACCAATACACACCACAGCCCAGAGCCTACCAATATACCACAGTCCAGACCCTACCAATATACCACAGCCCAGACCCTACCAATATACCACAGCCCAGACCCTACCAATATACCACAGCCCAGACCCTACCAATATACACCACAGCCAATAGCCTACCAATACACACCACAGCCCAGAGCCTACCAATATACACTACAGCCCAGAGCCTACCAATACACACCACAGCCCAGAGCCTACCAATATACACCACAGCCCAGAGCCTACCAATATATACCACAGCCCAGAGCTTACCAATATACATCACAGCCCAGAGCCTACCAATACACACCCCAGCCCAGAGACTACCAATATACACCACAGCCCAGAGCCTACCAATATACACCACAGCCCAGAGCCTACCAATATACACCACAGCCCAGAGTTTACCAATATACATCACAGCCCAGAGCCTACCAATACACACCACAGCCCAGAGCCTACCAATATACCACAGCCCAGACCCTACCAATATACCACAGCCCAGACACTACCAATATACCACAGCCCAGACCCTACCAATACACACCACAGCCCAGAGCCTACCAATATACCACAGTCCAGACCCTACCAATATACCACAGTCCAGACCCTACCAATATACCACAGCCCAGACCCTACCAATATACCACAGCCCAGACCCTACCAATATACCACAGCCCAGACCCTACCAATATACCACAGCCCAGACCCTACCAATATATACCACAGCCCAGAGCCTACCAATATACACCACAGCCCAGAGCCTACCAATATACACCACAGCCCAGAACCTACCAATATACCACAGCCCAGAACCTACCAATACACCACAGCCCAGACCCTACCAATATACCACAGCCCAGAGCCTACCAATATACACCACAGCCCAGAGCCTACCAATATACACCACAGCCCAGAGCCTACCAATACACACCACAGCCCAGAGCCTACCAATATACACCACAGCCAAGAACCTACCAATATACACCCCAGCCCAGAGCCTACCAATATACCACAGCCCAGAGCCTACCAATATACACCACAGCCCAGAGCCTACCAATACACACCACAGCCCAGAGCCTACCAATATACACCACAGCCCAGAGCCTACCAATATACACCACAGCCCAGAGCCTACCAATATATACCACAGCCCAGAGCCTACCAATATACCACAGCCCAGAGCCTACCAATACACACCCCAGCCCAGAGCCTACCAATATACACCACAGCCCAGAGCCTACCAATATACACCACAGCCCAGAGCCTACCAATATACACCACAGCCCAGAGCCTACCAATATACACCACAGCCCAGAGCCTACCAATACACACCCCAGCCCAGAGCCTACCAATACACACCACAGCCCAGACCCTACCAATATACCACAGCCCAGAGCCTACCAATATATACCACAGCCCAGAGCCTACCAATACACACCACAGCCCAGAGCCTACCAATATACCACAGCCCAGAGCCTACCAATATACCACAGCCCAGAGCCTACCAATACACACCACAGCCCAGAGCGTACCAATATACACCCCAGCCCAGAGCCTACCAATATACACCACAGCCCAGAGCCTACCAATATACACCCCAGCCCAGAGCCTACCAATATACACCACAGCCCAGAGCCTACCAATACACACCACAGCCCAGAACCTACCAATACACACCACAGCCCAGAGCCTACCAATACACACCACAGCCCAGAGCCTACCAATATATACCACAGCCCAGAACCTACCAATATACACCACAGCCCAGAACCTACCAATACACACCACAGCCCAGAGCCTACCAATATACCAGAGCCCAGAACCAACCAATATACCAGAGCCCAGAACCAACCAATATACCAGAGCCCAGACCCTACCAATATACACCACAGCCCAGAACCTACCAATATACCAGAGCAATATCGTATCTTAGACTACTTCCAGCCCATCTCACAGACATCACCTCCCTGACATTTCTTCCTATACCGCAATCCATCCCACCATCACCCCCCCCCCCCCCTACACCAAGCACAGCCTAGCCCCGTCCAAGTACCCCTGTCTAGCTCTCCTCCATCTTCCCTCCCCTTCTCTGGCTGGGGCATGATCAATGTGAAAGGCTGCTGATTTATTTTTGAAGAGCAGGAGACTCACTTCCTCCTTGCCAGCTGAGGGAGGAGGAGGGGGGAGGAGTAGGAGGGAGGAGGAGGAGGGGGAGGAGGGGAGGGAGGAGGAGGAGGAGGGAGGTGTACGTGGTACACAACATATGTCATCAATCTGCACTGGCAGAGAAGAGTGATGGAGGGTTGGGTGGCTGTCTAATGTCTACTTTATTGTAAACATAACGGTGGTCCTCCCAGTAAGCATCCATCCGTCTGTGTCGAGCCCAGGGACATGATCCCCATTCTCTCTCACTATTTCAACGTCACCTTTCCTCCCTGACAACAACAACACATTAGGATGCAGAATGACACAAACTATACCTTAATACTAGGGCTAGGTGACAACACCATCCACGTTGAAGCTACACAAGGCAACATCTACTTTCCCATACCTCACTTCTTTAAAAAACGGGCATCTTTGACGATCTCTTTATACCTAAACCTCCCCTCCCAGCCCCGTGACTGTGATTCTATGATTCCACTAGCTAGGTGCTTTACAATCTGAGGCCCAGAATAGAACCAGGCAATTACCTGTAAGACTCTCTCATACAGACACCTCAGCCCTGTTATCCATGTCAGCCCTGTTTGCCATGTCAGCCCTGTTATCCATGTCAGCCCTGTTATCCATGTCAGCCCTGTTATCCACCTCAGCCCTGTTATCCATGTCAGCCCTGTCAGCCCTGTTATCCATGTCAGCCCTGTTTGCCATGTCAGCCCTGTTATCCATGTCAGCCCTGTTTGCCATGTCAGCCCTGTTATCCATGTCAGCCCTCTTTGCCATGTCAGCCCTGTTTGCCATGTCAGCCCTGTTATCCACGTCAGCCCTGTTATCCACGTCAGCCCTGTTATCCACGTCAGCCCTGTTATCCATGTCAGCCCTGTTTGCCATGTCAGCCCTGTTTGCCATGTCAGCCCTGTCAGCCCTGTTATCCATGTCAGCCCTGTTATCCATGTCAGCCCTGTTATCCATGTCAGCCCTGTCAGCCCTGTTATCCACGTCAGCCCTGTTATCCATGTCAGCCCTGTTATCCATGTCAGCCCTGTCAGCCCTGTTATCCACGTCAGCCCTGTTATCCACGTCAGCCCTGTTATCCACGTCAGCCCTGTTATTCATGTCAGCCCTGTTATTCATGTCAGCCCTGTTATCCATGTCAGCCCTGTTATCCATGTCAGCCCTGTTATCCATGTCAGCCCTGTTATCCATGTCAGCCCTATCAGCCCTGTTATCCACGTCAGCCCTGTTATCCACATCAGCCCTGTTATCCACGTCAGCCCTGTTATCCACGTCAGCCCTGTTATCCATGTCAGCCCTGTTATCCACGTCAGCCCTGTTATCCACGTCAGCCCTGTTATCCATGTCAGCCCTGTCATCCATGTCAGCCCTGTTATCCACGTCAGCCCTGTTATCCACGTCAGCCCTGTTATCCACGTCAGCCCTGTTATCCACGTCAGCCCTGTTATCCACGTCAGCCCTGTTATCCATGTCAGCCCTGTTATCCATGTCAGCCCTGTTATCCATGTCAGCCCTGTCAGCCCTGTTATCCATGTCAGCCCTGTTATCCATGTCAGCCCTGTTATCCACGTCAGCCCTGTTATCCACGTCAGCCCTGTTATCCATGTCAGCCCTGTTATCCACGTCAGCCCTGTTATCCATGTCAGCCTTGTTATCCATGTCAGCCCTGTTATCCACGTCAGCCCTGTTATCCATGTCAGCCTTGTTATCCACGTCAGCCCTGTTATCCATGTTATCCACATCAGCCCTGTTATCCATGTCAGCCCTGTCAGCCCTGTTATTCATGTCAGCCCTGTTATCCACGTCAGCCCTGTTATCCACGTCAGCCCTGTTATCCATGTCAGCCCTGTCATCCATGTCAGCCCTGTTATCCACGTCAGCCCTGTTATCCACGTCAGCCCTGTTATCCACGTCAGCCCTGTTATCCACGTCAGCCCTGTTATCCATGTCAGCCCTGTTATCCATGTCAGCCCTGTTATCCATGTCAGCCCTGTTATCCATGTCAGCCCTGTCAGCCCTGTTATCCATGTCAGCCCTGTTATCCATGTCAGCCCTGTTATCCACGTCAGCCCTGTTATCCACGTCAGCCCTGTTATCCATGTCAGCCCTGTTATCCACGTCAGCCCTGTTATCCATGTCAGCCTTGTTATCCATGTCAGCCCTGTTATCCACGTCAGCCCTGTTATCCATGTCAGCCTTGTTATCCACGTCAGCCCTGTTATCCATGTTATCCACATCAGCCCTGTTATCCATGTCAGCCCTGTCAGCCCTGTTATTCATGTCAGCCCTGTTATCCACGTCAGCCCTGTTATCCATGTCATTGAGATTGAGATGGATGATCTACAAAGAGAGGACTGTTCATTGAGACGGATGATCTACAAAGAGAGGACTGTTCATTGAGATGGATGATCTACACAGAGAGGACTGTTCATTGAGATGGATGATCTACAAAGAGAGGACTGTTCATTGAGATGGATGATCTACAAAGAGAGGACTGTTCATTGAGATGGATGATCTACAAAGAGAGGACTGTTCATTGAGACGGATGATCTACAAAGAGAGGACTGTTCATTGAGACGGATGATCTACAAAGAGAGGACTGTTCATTGAGACGGATGATCTCCAAAGAGAGGACTGTTCATTGAGATGGATGATCTACAAAGAGAGGACTGTTCATTGAGACGGATGATCTCCAAAGAGAGGACTGTTCATTGAGACAGATGATCTCCAAAGAGAGGACTGTTCATTGAGACGGATGATCTACAAAGAGAGGACTGTTCATTGAGATGGATGATCTACAAAGAGAGGACTGTTCATTGAGACGGATGATCTACAAAGAGAGGACTGTTCATTGAGATGGATGATCTACAAAGAGAGGACTGTTCATTGAGATGGATGATCTACAAAGAGAGGACTGTTCATTGAGACGGATGATCTACAAAGAGAGGACTGTTCATTGAGACGGATGATCTACACAGAGAGGACTGTTCATTGAGACGGATGATCTACAAAGAGAGGACTGTTCATTGAGACGCATGATGTACAAAGAGAGGACTGTTCATTGAGACGGATGATCTACAAAGAGAGGACTGTTCATTGAGACGGATGATCTACAAAGAGAGGACTGTTCATTGAGATGGATGATCTCCAAAGAGAGGACTGTTCATTGAGATGGATGATCTACAAAGAGAGGACTGTTCATTGAGACGGATGATCTCCAAAGAGAGGACTGTTCATTGAGACGGATGATCTCCAAAGAGAGGACTGTTCATTGAGATGGATGATCTACAAAGAGAGGACTGTTCATTGAGATGGATGATCTACAAAGAGAGGACTGTTCATTGAGATGGATGATCTACAAAGAGAGGACTGTTCATTGAGATGGATGATCTCCAAAGAGAGGACTGTTCATTGAGATGGATGATCTCCAAAGAGAGGACTGTTCATTGAGACGGATGATCTCCAAAGAGAGGACTGTTCATTGAGACGGATGATCTCCAAAGAGAGGACTGTTCATTGAGATGGATGATCTCCAAAGAGAGGACTGTTCATTGAGATGGATGATCTACACAGAGAGGACTGTTCATTGAGATGGATGATCTACACAGAGAGGACTGTTCATTGAGATGGATGATCTCCAAAGAGAGGACTGTTCATTGAGATGGATGATCTCCAAAGAGAGGACTGTTCATTGAGAGACTGTAATTGAGCTTGTTTCATGCAAATGAAATCAGATCAGATGTGTGAGAGAGAGAGAGAGAGAGAGAGAGAGAGAGCGAGAGAGAGAGAGAGAGAGAGAGAGAGGGAGAGAGACAGAGAGGGAGAGAGAGAGAGACAGAGAGGGAGAGAGACAGAGAGGGAGAGAGACAGAGAGGGAGAGAGAGAGAGAGAGAGAGAGAGAGAGAGAGAGAGAGAGAGAGAGAGAGAGAGAGAGAGAGAGAGACAGAGAGAGAGAGAGAGAGAGAGAGAGAGAGAGAGAGAGAGAGAGAGAGAGAGAGAGAGAGAGAGAGAGAGAGACAGAGAGGGAGAGAGACAGAGAGGGAGAGAGACAGAGAGGGAGAGAGAGAGAGAGAGAGAGAGAGAGAGAGAGAGAGAGAGAGAGAGAGACAGAGAGAGAGAGACAGAGAGAGAGAGAGAGAGAGAGAGAGAGAGAGAGAGAGAGAGAGAGAGAGAGAGAGAGACAGAGAGAGAGAGAGAGAGACAGAGAGAGAGAGAGAGAGAGAGAGAGAGAGAGAGAGAGAGAGAGAGAGAGAGAGAGAGAGAGGAACAAAGAGGGAGAGTCTCTCTCTCTCAATTCAAAGGACCTGTATTGGAATGGGAAACGGGTTTACATTGCCAAAACAAGTGAAATAAACAAACAAAAATGAGAAGACAAAACATCAACAAAAAACTATTTGAATTTAACTGTAAATATTACATTTAAAAAGATATACAGTGTTATATTTTCAGATATATAGTGTTTTAGCAATATGCAAATAGTTGTAGTACAAATGAAGAAGACGGGCCACAAGTCTTGCTGCTGTGATTGCTGTATTTCGCCTAACAGATATGGGAGTGTATCAATGATTGATTGGTTTTCAAAGTCTTTGAGGGTCAGTGTAATCAGAGGAAAATATGTATCTCTAATATGGTCATACATTTGGGCAGGAGGATAGGAAGTGCAGCTCAGTTTCCACCTCATTTTGTGGGCAGTGTGCACATAGCCTGTCTTCTCTTGAGAGCCATGTCTGCCTCTCTTAATAGCAAGGCTATGCACACGGATTCTGTACTGTCATGACGGTGCCTTTACTGGGTGTGGATCGTGGCTTCCCCCCCCCCCCTCTCTCTCCTACACCCAGGTCTTGTTATATCAGGTCATAAATTCCTGGTTGAGACCATCTCCCCCTGGTCATGCAGAAAGAGAGGGAGAGAGCACAGAGAGAACAAAGGACTTCACTTGGCTGAACTCTTAAATCGCCAAAATGAGAGAATTAAACAATATTTCTACTTTTGAGAATGTGGGAATGTGGGACACTTAAGGGACTGTTATGACGAGTGTGTTTCATTTGGTGACCTCATGAAGTACATGTAACACACATACAGTGGGGTAAAAAGTATTTAGTCAGCCACCAATTGTGCATGTTCTCCCACTTAAAAAGATGAGAGAGGCCTGTAATTTTCATCATAGGTACACTTCAACTATGACAGACAAAACGAGAAAAATAAATCCAGAAAATCACATTGTAGGATTTTTAATGAATTTATTTGCAAATTATGGTGGAAAATAAGTATTTTTGACCCACTGTATGTTTCCTATAGTCTTTTAGGCCTGTCCTCTGTTTTGCTGTCCCCTCCAAAAGGGAATAGTTTTGTCTTCAAACGTTGCCATCTCAAAATAAGACGCTGCTTTAATACATTTCCTTTATAGGCCCACAATGTAGCTATTGAAAATGGTTACTTGTGGTATTGAATATGTCACTGTGTTTGAAGGTACAGGAAACAGGCTCTGCGATGGCATCCGGACAAGATACATTTCCCAGCTGTCAGGATTACATCTAATTATTATGATTAAACATGAAACTATTTGTGAAAAGATGTAATATGATGTTAACCTTCTAAATGAGAGTATGGATTTTCATATAAAGATTATATATATACAGATTAACTAGTGTAGTGGCCACACCCCCTGTGAATTCAACAACCATTGCAACCTTCGCTTACACTGAGGTTTTTGTGGACTTAAACTATTGGCAATCACAGCTCACACTGTGGGTTTGCTTGGTATTGGTACTCAAACCTGTGTCACCTCAGTTTACGGTACGCGTGGTCTGAAGAGGATTCCCTCAGGAGGGGGTTTTATTCGTAACAACAGAAAAGGGCGGTTCCATGACGCCAGATCATGTCTGTGCTCACGGGGGCGTGGCCGTTGACTAGTTAAACTTTACCGGGAATACAATTCTCTCAAATTTAAAAGGTTAACATCACATTATATCACAAATAGTTTAATCTTTACTCATTAATTTTATACAATAATTAGATGCAAACAGCTTAATTGAGAAATGTACCCATTCAGAAATAGAGTTATGTGTGTTTCCTGTCCTTTGTGAGGTCACCAAATGAAACACAACTGTTTCCTGTCCTTTGTGAGGTCACCAAATGAAACACAACTGTTTCCTGTCCTTTGTGAGGTCACCAAATGAAACACAACTGTTTCCTGTCCTTTGTGAGGTCACCAAATGAAACACAACTGTTATCCTGTCCTTTGTGAGGTCACCAAATGAAACAACTGTTTCCTGTCCTTTGTGAGGTCACCAAATGAAACACAACTGTTTCCTGTCCTTTGTGAGGTCACCAAATGAAACACAACTGTTTCCTGTCCTTTGTGAGAACACCAAATGAAACACAACTGTTTCCTGTCCTTTGTGAGGTCACCAAATGAAACACAACTGTTTCCTGTCCTTTGTGAGGTCACCAAATGAAACACAACTGTTTCCTGTCCTTTGTGAGAACACCAAATGAAACACAACTGTTTCCTGTCCTTTGTGAGGTCACCAAATGAAACACAACTGTTTCCTGTCCTTTGTGAGGTCACCAAATGAAACACAACTGTTTACTGTCCTTTGTGAGGTCACCAAATGAAACACAACTGTTTCCTGTCCTTTGTGAGGTCACCAAATGAAACACAACTGTTCCTTAAGTGTCCACAGATCCCATATTCTCACAAGTGGACATAAAGTTTCATTTTCCGTAAACTTAGGACAAGAATACAGACAACCGCCAAAACACTCTATTCTATGAGAACATTTCCTTAGGGTACTCTGAAGAATCCATTCTAACAAAAAGGAAATAATTTGCTCTTCGGGGGAAACGCAACCAGAGAGACGCTGATGAACTCTCTAGCAGACGAACCGGATTCCAACAGAGAAGACAGCAACGACATCCGGGCGTAAATACGTACTTGCAATTTATTTTATATTGAGCGGCAAAGGATTAGCATTTCAATGAATAAAATTATAGACTGTGTGTAATGAATCCATTTTGTCTTTCCGGCTCTTTCTCAGTCCCCTGCCACTTCCCTTTGTCTACCAAGCCGTCATATCAGCTTAGCCCACTAGGGACTCTTTCCTATCATGGTTAGTAACCAATATCTACTGTTTGTTTGTTACGTATTTCTGTGATTATTTCGTTAGTTAGTAAATAAATAATTAAAGCCAATTTGTATGTTGCTGATTCATAATTGATACAAGGGGTCATGTAGATAACATTTAGCATCTCCTGGCTTCCACAAATAGCCTACAAGCCACTGATGCAGACCTTTGAAACATTAACATTAACTTAGACTTTAAAAAGTCTAATAAATCCATGTAATATAACCTACACCTTCACAATAAATCCATTATTTATTTTAGACTGGTCTGAAGAAGCACGATGTGAAGAAAATGTATTTCAGAAGAATAGAACAGCCTACTCTGCGTTGTCCGGCCATATGGCTGTGGGCTACAGTAGTTCATTTAGGGTTATGGGGATGAGGTATTTGGGTGGGCTATTTACAGATGGGCTTTGTACAGGTGCAGTGATCGGTAAGCTGCTCTGACAGCTGGTGATTAAAGTTAGTGATAGAGATATAAGTCTCCAGCTTCAGTGCTTTTTTGTAATTTGTTCCAGTCATTGGCAGCAGAGAACTGGAAGGAAAGGCGGCCAAAGGAGGTGTTGGATTTGGGCATGACCAGTGAAATATACCTGCTGGTGCGCGTGCTACGCGTGGGTACTGCCATGGTGACCAGTGAGCTGAGATAAGGCGGAGCTTTACCTAGCAAAGACTTATAGATGACCTGGAGCCAGTGGGTCTGCCGACGAATATGTAGCGAGGGCCAGCCAACGAGAGCATACAGGTTGCAGTGGTGGGTAGCATATGGGGCTTTGGTGACAAAACAGATGGCACTGTGATAGACTGCATCCAATTTGTTGAGTAGAGTGTTGGAGGCTATTTTATTAATGACATTGCCGAAGTCAAGGATCGGTAGGATAGTCAGTTTTACGAGGGTATGTTTAGCAGCATGAGTGAAGGAGGCTTTGTTGCGAGATAGTTCAATTAAATTTTGGATTGGGCTCTATAGGTTATGGGCTCTATAGGTAACTAGTTGTCGGTAGCGGAGTCGATGGAACGAGCAGGGTTGGACACGACAACATTATATCCCACATGCAGTCTCTGTGGTTTAAATGAGCCGTCTCCAGAGCTGTCTGTCCCATTCCCAGCTAGGTTACAAAGTGTTTTGTCGCCAGTACCCATGACCGTTCGGTAGGGTAACCTCCATGATAAAGTTTTTTCCCTGGGTCTATTTTTGACTTTCCAGTCATTCATTCATTCTTACAGGTAGTAGAGGGGCTGTCTGTTTGGCTGTCTGTCTGGCTGTCTTTCTGGTTGTTTGACTGTCTTACAGGCAGCTG
>NC_034175.2:78550557-78558057 GCF_002021735.2 Oncorhynchus kisutch | reverse complement strand
GAGGACAGATGGATACCCTTGCCTTACCCGTGGTGTTGAAGAGGACAGATGGATACCCTTCCCTTACCAGTGGTGTTGAAGAGGACAGATGGATACCCTTCCCTTACCAGTGGTGTTGAAGAGGACAGATGGATACCCTTCCCTTACCCGTGGTGTTGAAGAGGACAGATGGATACCCTTCCCTTACCCGTGGTGTTGAAGAGGACAGATGGATACCCTTCCCTTACCCATGGTGTTGGAAGAGGACAGATGGATACCCTTCCCTTACCCGTGGTGTGGGAAGAGGACAGATGGAAACCCTTCCCTTACCCATGGTGTGGGAAGAGGACAGATGGATACCCTTGCCTTACCCGTGGTGTTGAAGAGGACAGATGGATACCCTTCCCTTACCAGTGGTGTTGAAGAGGACAGATGGATACCCTTCCCTTACCAGTGGTGTTGAAGAGGACAGATGGATACCCTTCCCTTACCCGTGGTGTTGAAGAGGACAGATGGATACCCTTCCCTTACCCGTGGTGTTGAAGAGGACAGATGGATACCCTTCCCTTACCCATGGTGTTGGAAGAGGACAGATGGATACCCTTCCCTTACCCGTGGTGTGGGAAGAGGACAGATAGATACCCTTCCCTTACCCGTGGTGTTGGAAGAGGACAGATGGAAACCCTTCCCTTACCCGTGGTGTGGGAAGAGGACAGATGGATACCCTTGCCTTACCCGTGGTGTTGAAGAGGACAGATGGATACCCTTCCCTTACCCGTGGTGTGGGAAGAGGACAGATGGATACCCTTCCCTTACCCGTGGTGTTGAAGAGGACAGATGGATACCCTTCCCTTACCCGTGGTGTTGAAGAGGACAGATGGATACCCTTCCCTTACCCGTGGTGTTGAAGAGGACAGATGGATACCCTTCCCTTACCTGTGGTGTTGAAGAGGACAGATGAATACCCTTCTCTTACCCGTGGTGTTTGAAGAGGACAGATGGATACCCTTGCCTTACCCGTGGTGTTGAAGAGGACAGATGGATACCCTTCCCTTACCAGTGGTGTTGAAGAGGACAGATGGATACCCTTCCCTTACCAGTGGTGTTGAAGAGGACAGATGGATACCCTTCCCTTACCCGTGGTGTTGAAGAGGACAGATGGATACCCTTCCCTTACCCGTGGTGTTGAAGAGGACAGATGGATACCCTTCCCTTACCCGTGGTGTTGGAAGAGGACAGATGGATACCCTTCCCTTACCCGTGGTGTGGGAAGAGGACAGATAGATACCCTTCCCTTACCCGTGGTGTTGAAGAGGACAGATGGATACCCTTGCCTTACCCGTGGTGTTGAAGAGGACAGATGGATACCCTTCCCTTACCAGTGGTGTTGAAGAGGACAGATGGATACCCTTCCCTTACCAGTGGTGTTGAAGAGGACAGATGGATACCCTTCCCTTACCCGTGGTGTTGAAGAGGACAGATGGATACCCTTCCCTTACCCGTGGTGTTGAAGAGGACAGATGGATACCCTTCCCTTACCCATGGTGTTGGAAGAGGACAGATGGATACCCTTCCCTTACCCGTGGTGTGGGAAGAGGACAGATAGATACCCTTCCCTTACCCGTGGTGTTGGAAGAGGACAGATGGAAACCCTTCCCTTACCCGTGGTGTGGGAAGAGGACAGATGGATACCCTTGCCTTACCCGTGGTGTTGAAGAGGACAGATGGATACCCTTCCCTTACCCGTGGTGTGGGAAGAGGACAGATGGATACCCTTCCCTTACCCGTGGTGTTGAAGAGGACAGATGGATACCCTTCCCTTACCCGTGGTGTTGAAGAGGACAGATGGATACCCTTCCCTTACCCGTGGTGTTGAAGAGGACAGATGGATACCCTTCCCTTACCTGTGGTGTTGAAGAGGACAGATGGATACCCTTCTCTTACCCGTGGTGTTGAAGAGGACAGATGTATACCCTTCCCTTACCCGTGGTGTTGGAAGAGGACAGATGGATACCCTTCCCTTACCCGTGGTGTTGGAAGAGGACAGATGGATACCCTTCCCTTACCCGTGGTGTTGAAGAGGACAGACGGATACCCTTCCCTTACCCGTGGTGTTGAAGAGGACAGATGGATACCCTTCCCTTACCCGTGGTGTTGAAGAGGACAGATGGATACCCTTCCCTTACCTGTGGTGTTGAAGAGGACAGATGGATACCCTTCTCTTACCCGTGGTGTTGAAGAGGACAGATGTATACCCTTCCCTTACCCGTGGTGTTGGAAGAGGACAGATGGATACCCTTCCCTTACCCGTGGTGTGGGAAGAGGACAGATGGAAACCCTTCCCTTACCCGTGGTGTGGGAAGAGGACAGATGGATACCCTTCCCTTACCCGTGGTGTTGAAGAGGACAGATGGATACCCTTCCCTTACCCGTGGTGTTGAAGAGGACAGATGGATACCCTTCCCTTACCCGTGGTGTTGAAGAGGACAGATGGATACCCTTCCCTTACCCGTGGTGTTGAAGAGGACAGATGGATACCCTTCCCTTACCCGTGGTGTTGAAGAGGACAGATGGATACCCTTCCCTTACCCGTGGTGTTGAAGAGGACAGATGGATACCCTTCCCTTACCCGTGGTGTTGAAGAGGACAGATGGATACCCTTCCCTTACCCGTGGTGTTGAAGAGGACAGATGGTTACCCTTCCCTTACCCGTGGTGTTGAAGAGGACAGATGGATACCCTTCCCTTACCCGTGGTGTGGGTCTGCATCACCCGGCATCACCCGGCATCACCCTACTAGAATCCGAAGTCAAATGTCACAAAAAACTATACACAAAAAACTATACATACCTCGGCCTAAACATCAGCGCCACAGGTAACTTCCACAAAGCTGTGAACGATCTGAGAGACAAGGCAAGAAGGGCATTCTATGCCATCAAAAGAAACATACATTTCAACATACCAATTAGGATTTGGCTAAAAATACTTGAATCAGACATAGAGCCCATTGCCCTTTATGGTTGTGAGGTCTGGGGTCCGCTCACCAACCAAGACTTCACAAAATGGGACAAACACCAAATTGAGGCTCTGCACGCAGAATTCTGCAAAAATATCCTCTGTGTACAACGTAGAACACCAAATAATGCATGCAGAGCAGAATTAGGCCGATACCCACTAATTATCAAAATCCAGAAAAGAGCCGTTAAATTCTATAACCACTTAAAAGGAAGCGATTCCCAAACCTTCCATAACAAAGCCATCACGTACAGAGAGATGAACCTGGAGAAGAGTCCCCTAAGCAAGCTGGTCCTGGGGCTCTGTTCACAAACACAAACACACACTACAGAGCCCCAGGACAGCAGCACAATTAGACCCAACCAAATCATGAGAAAACAAAAAGATAATTACTTGACACATTGAAAAGAATTAACAAAAACACAGAGCAAACTAGAATGCTATTTGGCCCTAAACAGAGAGTACACAGCGGCAGAATACCTGACCACTGTGACTGACCCAAAATTAAGGAAAGCTTTGACTATGTACCGACTCAGTGAGCATAGCCTTGCTATTGAGAAAGGCCGCCGTAGGCAGACATGGCTCTCAAGAGAAGACAGGCTATGTGCTCACTGCACACAAAATGAGGTGGAAACTGAGCTGCACTTCCTAACCTCCTGCCCAATGTATGACCATATTAGAGAGACATATTTCCCTCAGATTACACAGATCCACAAAGAATTCGAAAACAAATCCAATTTTGATAAACTCCCATATCTACTGGGTGAAATTCCAGTGTGCCATCACAGCAGCAAGATTTGTGACCTGTTGCCACAAGAAAAGGGCAACCAGTGAAGAACAAACACCATTGTAAATACAACCCATATTTATGCTTATTTATTTTATCTTGTGTCCTTTAGCCATTTGTACATTGTTAAAACCCTGTATATATATAATATGACATTTGTAATGTCTTTATTGTTTTGAAACTTCTGTATGTGTGATGTTTACTGTTAATTTTGATTGTTTATTTCACTTTATATATTATCTACCTCACTTGCTTTGGCAATGTTAACACATGTTTCCCATGCCAATAAAGCCCTAGAATTGAATTGAATTGAATTGAAAGAGAGATGGGAGGGTATAGATAGATAGCGAGCTAGCGAGGGAGAGAGAGAGAGATGGTAGTGTATAGATAGATAGATAGAGAGAGAGAGAGAGAGAGAGATGGGAGGGTATAGATAGATAGCGAGCTAGCGAGGGAGAGAGAGAGAGAGAGAGAGAGATGGGAGGGTATAGATAGATAGCGAGCTAGCGAGGGAGAGAGAGAGATGGGAGGGTATAGATAGATAGCGATAGAGAGAGAGAGAGAGAGATGGGAGGGTATAGATAGATAGCGAGCTAGCGAGGGAGAGAGAGAGAGAGAGATGGGAGGGTATAGATAGATAGCGAGCTAGCGAGGGAGAGAGAGAGAGATGGGAGGGTGTAGATAAATAGCGAGGGAGAGAGAGAGAGAGAGATGGGAGGGTATAGATAGATAGCGAGCTAGCGAGGGAGAGAGAGAGAGAGAGAGAGAGAGAGAGATGGGAGGGTATAGATATATGGGGGGGGTCGCTAAAATAATCATTATGATCACACATCATCAATTTAAATATTATGTGGACACATATACGTTTGGCAACCAAGCACAAGTTATCAGTGTAGTGGCTTGTTGTCGTCTAGACCTGACGTTGAATATCTTCTAGAAGGAGGAAAACATCCTTCTGTCATAAGACTCAATTCAATTACAAAAAATATCAGAATTAAAAGGGGGCAGTTTGGAAAAACGAATCCTGTGTGAATCTTCCTCTGGAATAACAAACGTGCTGGGTTAATAATTACATAAGTAACGTCTCTAGTAATACACGTCCGAACGGGGCAATAACACTGGTATAATTAACACAATAATAACTGGTCTAAAGTAGTACACTACTGCTGGCCCCATAGGGCTCTGGTCTAAAGTAGTACACTACTGTTGGCCCCATAGGGCTCTGGTCTAAAGTAGTACACTATATAGGGCTCTGGTCTAAAGTAGTGCCCTACTGTTGGCCCCATAGGGCTCTGGTCTAAAGTAGTGCCCTACTGTTGGCCCCATAGGGTTCTGGTCTAAAGTAGTGCACTACTGTTGGCCCCATAGGGTTCTGGTCTAAAGTAGTGCACTACTGTTGGCCCCATAGGGCTCTGGTCTAAAGTAGTGCACTACTGTTGGCCCCATAGGGTTCTGGTCTAAAGTAGTGCCCTACTGTTGGCCCCATAGGGTTCTGGTCTAAAGTAGTGCACTACTGTTGGCCCCATAGGGCTCTGGTCTAAAGTAGTACCCTACTGTTGGCCCCATAGGGCTCTGGTCTAAAGTAGTGCACTACTGTTGGCCCCATAGGGCTCTGGGCTAAAGTAGTGCACTACTGTTGGCCTCATAGGGCTCTGGTCTAAAGTAGTGCACTATATAGGGCTCTGGTCTAAAGTAGTGCACTATATAGGGCTCTGGTCTAAAGTAGTGCACTATATAGGGCTCTGGTCTAAAGTAGTGCACTATATAGGGCTCTGGTCTAAAGTAGTGCACTATATAGGGAATAGGGTTCCATAGGGCTCTGGTCTAAAGTTGTGCACTATATAGGGCTCTGGTCTAAAGTAGTGACTATATAGGGCTCTGGTTTAAAGTAGTACACTATATAGGGCTCTGGTCTAAAGTAGTGCACTATATAGGGCTCTGGTCTAAAGTAGTACACTATATAGGGCTCTGGTCTAAAGTAGTGCACTATATAGGTTGCCGTTTGAGACGCAGTCGTGGATATTACCATCTTGTCTCTGTTGCAGAGAAAGCAAACAAAACACCAGTCTGAAGGTGTCCTCTACTCCTACCATCACACATACATCACACATCCATCACCCATCCATCACACAGCAGAGGACAGGGGATGGGGAGGAGACGGGAGGAGAGGAGACAGGAGGAGAGGAGACGGGAGGAGAAGAGACTGGAGGAGAGGAGATGGGAGGAGAGGAGAGGAGAAGAGACAGGAAGAGAGGAGACGGGAAGAGAGGAGACGGGAGGAGAGGAGAGGAGAAGAGACAGGAAGAGAGGAGACGGGAGGAGAGGAGACTGGAGGAGAGGAGAGGAGACGGGAGGAGAGGAGAGGAGAGGAGAAGAGACAGGAAGAGAGGAGATGGGAAGAAAGGAGATGGGAGGAGAGGAGAGGGGAAGAGACAGGAAGAGAGGTGACGGGAAGAGAGGAGACGGGAGGAGAGGAGAAGAGAAGAGACAGGAAGAGAGGAGACGGGAGGAGAGGAGACTGGAGGAGAGGGGAGGAGACGGGAGGAGAGGAGAAGAGACAGGAAGAGAGGAGACGGAAGGAGAGGAGACTGGAGGAGAGGAGAGGAGACGGGAGCAGAGGAGAGGAGAAGAGACAGGAAGAGAGGAGACGGGAAGAGAGGAGACGGGAGGAGAGGAGAAGAGACAGGAAGAGAGGATACGGGAGGAGAGGAGACTGGAGGAGAGGAGAGGAGACGGGAGGAGAGGAGACAGGAGGAGAGGAGACGGGAGGAGAAGAGACTGGAGGAGAGGAGATGGGAGGAGAGGAGAGGAGAAGAGACAGGAAGAGAGGAGACGGGAAGAGAGGAGACGGGAGGAGAGGAGAGGAGAAGAGACAGGAAGAGAGGAGACGGGAGGAGAGGAGACTGGAGGAGAGGAGAGGAGACGGGAGGAGAGGAGAGGAGAGGAGAAGAGACAGGAAGAGAGGAGATGGGAAGAAAGGAGATGGGAGGAGAGGAGAGGGGAAGAGACAGGAAGAGAGGTGACGGGAAGAGAGGAGACGGGAGGAGAGGAGAAGAGACAGGAAGAGAGGAGACGGGAGGAGAGGAGACTGGAGGAGAGGGGAGGAGACGGGAGGAGAGGAGAAGAGACAGGAAGAGAGGAGACGGAAGGAGAGGAGACTGGAGGAGAGGAGAGGAGACGGGAGCAGAGGAGAGGAGAAGAGACAGGAAGAGAGGAGACGGGAAGAGAGGAGACGGGAGGAGAGGAGAAGAGACAGGAAGAGAGGATACGGGAGGAGAGGAGACTGGAGGAGAGGAGAGGAGACGGGAGGAGAGGAGACGGGAGGAGAGGAGACGGGAAGAGAGGAGAAGAGAGGAGAAGAGACGGGAAGAGAGGAGACGGGAGGAGAGGAGACCGGGAGGAGAGGAGACGGGAGGAGAGGAGACGGGAGGAGAGGAGACGGGAGGAGAGGAGACGGGAAGAGAGGAGACGGGAAGAGAGGAGACGGGAAGAGAGGAGACGGGAAGAGAGGAGACGGGAGGAGAGGAGAGGAGACTGGAGGAGAGGAGACTGGAGGAGAGGAGACTGGAGGAGAGGAGACGGGAGGAGAGGAGACGGGAGGAGAGGAGACTGGAGGAGAGGAGACGGGACGAGAGGAGAGGAGACTGGAGGAGAGGAGACTGGAGGAGAGGAGACTGGAGGAGAGGAGAGGAGACGGGAGGAGAGGAGACTGGAGGAGAG
>NC_034175.2:78433057-78545557 GCF_002021735.2 Oncorhynchus kisutch | reverse complement strand
TCGTGACTCGGTTGGCCCGATGTCTGAGCTGTGAGGAGCTGTAATGGTGGTTGATCAGGATCGAGGCCTTCAGCTCCTCGTCTCAGACCTCAGACACTAGCCCATAATGTCGTAAATGAGCCTTCGGAGCCTCCTCCACGTACAACACAGCACCATCACCCTCCTCCACAGCACCATCACACTCCTCCACAACACCATCACACTCCTCCACAACACCATCACCCTCCTCAACAGCACCATCACCCTCCTCCACGGACAACACCATCACACTCCTCCACAGCACCATCACCCTCCTCACATACAACACAGCACCATCACCCTCCTCCACAGCACCATCACCCTCCTCCATGTTAAACACAGCACCATCACCCTCCTCCACAGCACCATCACACTCCTCCATGTTCAACACAGCACCATCTCCCTCCTCCATGTTCAACACAGAACCATCACCCTCCTCCATAGCACCATCACACTCCTCCACAGCACCATCACCCTCCTCCATGTTCAACACAGCACCATCACCCTCCTCCATGTTCAACACAGCACCATCACCCTCCTCCACAGCACCATCACCCTCCTCCATGTTCAACACAGCACCATCACCCTCCTCCACAGCACCATCACCCTCCTCCATGTTCAACACAGCACCATCACCCTCCTCCACAGCACCATCACCCTCCTCCATGTATAACACAGCACAATCACCCTCCTCCACAGCACCATCACCCTCCTCCACATACAACACAGCACCATCACCCTCCTTCACGTACAACACAGCACCATCACCCTCCTCTACGTACAACACAGCACCATCACCCTCCTTCATGTACAACACAGCACCATCACCCTCCTCTACATATAACACAGCACCATCACCCTCCTTCATGTACAACACAGCACCATCACCCTCCTCTACGTACAACACAGCACCATCACCCTCCTTCATGTACAACACAGCACCATCACCCTCCTCCACGTACAACACAGCATCATCACCCTCCTCTACGTACAACACAGCACCATCACCCTCCTCCATGTACTCCACAGCACCATCACCCTCCTCCACAGCACCATCACCCTCCTCCACATACAACACAGCACCATCACCCTCCTCCACAGCACCATCACCCTCCTCCACAGCACCATCACACTCCTCCATGTTCAACACAGCACCATCTCCCTCCTCCATGTTCAACACAGAACCATCACCCTCCTCCATAGCACCATCACACTCCTCCACAGCACCATCACCCTCCTCCATGTTCAACACAGCACCATCACCCTCCTCCATGTTCAACACAGCACCATCACCCTCCTCCACAGCACCATCACCCTCCTCCATGTTCAACACAGCACCATCACCCTCCTCCACAGCACCATCACCCTCCTCCATGTTCAACACAGCACCATCACCCTCCTCCACAGCACCATCACCCTCCTCCATGTATAACACAGCACAATCACCCTCCTCCACAGCACCATCACCCTCCTCCACATACAACACAGCACCATCACCCTCCTTCACGTACAACACAGCACCATCACCCTCCTCTACGTACAACACAGCACCATCACCCTCCTTCATGTACAACACAGCACCATCACCCTCCTCTACATATAACACAGCACCATCACCCTCCTTCATGTACAACACAGCACCATCACCCTCCTCTACGTACAACACAGCACCATCACCCTCCTTCATGTACAACACAGCACCATCACCCTCCTCCACGTACAACACAGCATCATCACCCTCCTCTACGTACAACACAGCACCATCACCCTCCTCCATGTACTCCACAGCACCATCACCCTCCTCCACAGCACCATCACCCTCCTCCACATACAACACAGCACCATCACCCTCCTCCACAGCACCATCACACTCCTCCACAGCACCATCACACTCCTCCATGTTCAACACAGCACCATCTCCCTCCTCCATGTTCAACACAGAACCATCACCCTCCTCCATAGCACCATCACACTCCTCCACAGCACCATCACCCTCCTCCATGTTCAACACAGCACCATCACCCTCCTCCATGTTCAACACAGCACCATCACCCTCCTCCACAGCACCATCACCCTCCTCCATGTTCAACACAGCACCATCACCCTCCTCCACAGCACCATCACCCTCCTCCATGTTCAACACAGCACCATCACCCTCCTCCACAGCACCATCACCCTCCTCCATGTATAACACAGCACAATCACCCTCCTCCACAGCACCATCACCCTCCTCCACATACAACACAGCACCATCACCCTCCTTCACGTACAACACAGCACCATCACCCTCCTCTACGTACAACACAGCACCATCACCCTCCTTCATGTACAACACAGCACCATCACCCTCCTCTACATATAACACAGCACCATCACCCTCCTTCATGTACAACACAGCACCATCACCCTCCTCTACGTACAACACAGCACCATCACCCTCCTTCATGTACAACACAGCACCATCACCCTCCTCCACGTACAACACAGCATCATCACCCTCCTCTACGTACAACACAGCACCATCACCCTCCTCCATGTACTCCACAGCACCATCACCCTCCTCCACAGCACCATCACCCTCCTCCACATACAACACAGCACCATCACCCTCCTCCACAGCACCATCACACTCCTCCACAGCACCATCACACTCCTCCATGTTCAACACAGCACCATCACCCTCCTCCACAGCACCATCACCCTCCTCACATACAACACAGCACCATGACCCTCCTCCACAGCACCATCACACTCCTCCATGTTCAACACAGCACCATCTCCCTTCTCCACAGCACCATCACCCTCCTCCATGTTGAACACAGCACCATCACCCTCCTCCACAGCACCATCACCCTCCTCCATGTTGAACACAGCACCATCACCCTCCTCCACAGCACCATCACCCTCCTCCATGTTGAACACAGCACCATCACCCTCCTCCACAGCACCATCACCCTCCTCCATGTTGAACACAGCACCATCACCCTCCTCCACATACAACACAGCACCATCACCCTCCACCATGTATAACACAGCACCATCACCCTCCTCTACGTACAACACAACACCATCACCCTCCTCCACGTACAACACAGCACCATCACCCTCCTCTACGTACAACACAGCACCATCACCCTCCTCCATGTACAACACAGCACCATCACCCTCCTCCATGTACAACACAGCAACATCACCCTCCTCTACGTACAACACAGCACCATCACCCTCCTCCACGGACAACACAGCACCATCACCCTCCTCTACGTACAACACAGCACCATCACCCTCCTCCACGTACAACACAGCACCATCACCCTCCTCCACGGACAACACAGCACCATCACCCTCCTCTACGTACAACACAGCACCATCACCCTCCTCCACGTACAACACAGCACCATCACCCTCCTCCACGGACAACACAGCACCATCACCCTCCTCTATGTACAACACAGCACCATCACCCTCCTCCATGTACAACACAGCACCATCACCCTCCTCCATGTACAACACAGCACCATCACCCTCCACCATGTACAACACAGCACCATCACCCTCCTCTACGTACAACACAGCACCATCACCCTCCTCCATGTACAACATAGCACCATCACCCTTCTCCATGTACAACACAGCACCATCACCCTCCACCATGTACAACACAGCACCATCACCCTCCTCCACAACACCATCACCCTCCTCCATGTACAACACAGCACCATCACCCTCCTCCACGTACAACACAGCACCATCACCCTCCTCCACGTACAACACAGCACCATCACCCTCCTCTACGTACAACACAGCCCCATCACCCTCCTCTACGTACAACACAGCACCATCACCCTCCTCCATGTACAACACAGCACCATCACCCTCCTCCACGGACAACACAGCACCATCACCCTCCTCTACGTACAACACAGCACCATCACCCTCCTCCATGTACAACACAGCACCATCACCCTCCTCCACAACACCATCACCCTCCTCCATGTACAACACAGCACCATCACCCTCCTCCATGTACAACACAGCACCATCACCCTCCTCCATGTACAACACAGCACCATCACCCTCCTCTACGTACAACACAGCACCATCACCCTCCTCCATGTACAACATAGCACCATCACCCTTCTCCATGTACAACACAGCACCATCACCCTCCACCATGTACAACACAGCACCATCACCCTCCTCCACAACACCATCACCCTCCTCCATGTACAACACAGCACCATCACCCTCCTCCACGTACAACACAGCACCATCACCCTCCTCCACGTACAACACAGCACCATCACCCTCCTCTACGTACAACACAGCACCATCACCCTCCTCTACGTACAACACAGCACCATCACCCTCCTCCATGTACAACACAGCACCATCACCCTCCTCCACGGACAACACAGCACCATCACCCTCCTCTACGTACAAAACAGCACCATCACCCTCCTCCATGTACAACATAGCACCATCACCCTTCTCCATGTACAACACAGCACCATCACCCTCCACCATGTACAACACAGCACCATCACCCTCCTCCACAACACCATCACCCTCCTCCATGTACAACACAGCACCATCACCCTCCTCCATGTACAACACAGCACCATCACCCTCCTCCATGTACAACACAGCACCATCACCCTCCTCCATGTTCAACACAGCACCATCACCCTCCTCCATGTTCAACACAGCACCATCACCCTCCTCCATGTTGAACACAACACCATCAGCTACGGTTTGTCTAGAGGTGGGGAACAGACCTCTTACCCCCTATTGACCCCCCAGCCACCTCATGACCTCACTGACCTCTGCAGATTCATGGTACAAGCACACACAATCTCTGACCTTCATTGAGATGGACGCGAGCTCCTCCCTGCGTATCTCCAGCTCTATGTGCATTGGGGGGGAGTCCAGGTGAAAAACCACAAGCCTCTAACGACCCGATGAAGTTGGCAACATAAATTAGACAGTCACACTAGAACATGAAACTTTATTTTATTTTTGATACAGCCAGATTCCAACAGATGTTTAGCCTATAAACAGATCCTGGAGGCAGATTGTCTGCTGTACCAGATGATCAGCATAAGGAGACATACGGACCATGCCTGTTAACTGGCATAATGCCTGGGCCGGTTATACTGTACACACAACAACAGTAGAGGTACGACTACCTCGTCTGAAGGACAGTGATGCACAATTACAGGAATATTCATCACCTAGTGTAAGGTAGAGTACCATCATCATCACCACCTAGTGTAAGGTAGAGTACCATCATCATCATCACCTAGTGTAAGGTAGAGTACCATCATCATCATCACCTAGTGTAAGGTAGAGTACCATCATCATCATCACCTAGTGTAAGGTAGAGTACCATCATCATCACCTAGTGTAGGGTAGAGTATCATCATCATCATCATCATCATCACCTAGTGTAAGGTAGAGTACCATCATCATCATCACCTAGTGTAAGGTAGAGTACCATCATCATCATCACCACCTAGTGTAAGGTAGAGTACCATCATCATCATCATCATCACCTAGTGTAAGGTAGAGTACCATCATCATCACCTAGTGTAGGGTAGAGTATCATCATCATCATCATCATCATCATCACCTAGTGTAAGGTAGAGTACCATCATCATCATCACCTATTGTAAGGTAAAGTACCATCATCATCACCTAGTGTAAGGTAGAGTACCATCATCATCATCATCATCACCTAGTGTAAGGTAAAGTACCATCATCATCATCACCTAGTGTAAGGTAAAGTACCATCATCATCATCACCTAGTGTAAGGTAGAGTACCATCATCATCATCACCTAGTGTAAGGTAAAGTACCATCATCATCATCACCTAGTGTAAGGTAGAGTACCATCATCATCATCATCATCATCATCATCATCATCATCATCACATAGTGTAAGGTAGAGTACCATCATCATCATCATCATCACCTAGTGTAAGGTAAAGTACCATCATCATCACCTAGTGTAAGGTAAAGTACCATCATCATCATCATCATCATCATCATCATCACCTAGTGTAAGGTAGAGTACCATCATCATCATCACCTAGTGTAAGGTAGAGTACCATCATCATCACCACCTAGTGTAAGGTAGAGTACCATCATCATCATCATCACCTAGTGTAAGGTAGAGTACCATCATCATCACCTAGTGTAGGGTAGAGTATCATCATCATCATCATCATCATCATCATCACCTAGTGTAAGGTAGAGTACCATCATCATCATCATCACCTAGTGTAAGGTAAAGTACCATCATCATCACCTAGTGTAAGGTAGAGTACCATCATCATCATCATCACCTAGTGTAAGGTAGAGTACCATCATCATCATCATCATCACCTACTGTAAGGTAAAGTACCATCGTCATCATCACCTAGTGTAAGGTAAAGTACCATCATCATCATCATCACCTAGTGTAAGGTAGAGTACCATCATCATCATCATCATCATCATCACCTAGTGTAAGGTAGAGTACCATCATCATCATCATCATCACCTAGTGTAAGGTAAAGTACCATCATCATCATCATCATCACCTAGTGTAAGGTAGAGTACCATCATCATCATCATCACCTAGTGTAAGGTAGAGTACCATCATCATCATCACCACCTAGTGTAAGGTAGAGTACCATCATCATCATCATCACATAGTGTAAGGTAAAGTACCATCATCATCATCATCATCACCTAGTGTAAGGTAGAGTACCATCATCATCATCATCACCTAGTGTAAGGTAGAGTACCATCATCATCACCTAGTGTAGGGTAGAGTATCATCATCATCATCTTCATCATCATCACCTAGTGTAAGGTAGAGTACCATCATCATCATCATCACCTAGTGTAAGGTAAAGTACCATCATCATCACCTAGTGTAAGGTAGAGTACCATCATCATCATCATCACCTAGTGTAAGGTAGAGTACCATCATCATCATCATCATCACCTAGTGTAAGGTAAAGTACCATCATCATCATCACCTAGTGTAAGGTAAAGTACCATCATCATCATCATCACCTAGTGTAAGGTAGAGTACCATCATCATCATCATCATCATCATCACCTAGTGTAAGGTAGAGTACCATCATCATCATCATCATCACCTAGTGTAAGGTAAAGTACCATCATCATCATCATCATCACCTAGTGTAAGGTAGAGTACCATCATCATCATCATCACCTAGTGTAAGGTAGAGTACCATCATCATCATCATCATCATCATCACCTAGTGTAAGGTAGAGTACCATCATCATCATCATCATCACCTAGTGTAAGGTAAAGTACCATCATCATCATCATCACCTAGTGTAAGGTAGAGTACCATCATCATCACCACCTAGTGTAAGGTAGAGTACCATCATCATCATCATCATCATCATCACCTAGTGTAAGGTAGAGTACCATCATCATCATCATCATCATCACCTAGTGTAAGGTAGAGTACCATCATCATCATCATCACCTAGTGTAAGGTAGAGTACCATCATCATCATCACCTAGTGTAAGGTAAAGTACCATCATCATCATCACCTAGTGTAAGGTAAAGTACCATCATCATCATCATCATCACCTAGTGTAAGGTAAAGTACCATCATCATCATGTGACCTTGAAATGAGCCCTTAGACCTATAATACTGCTGTTATAACTGAAATGAGCCCTTAGGTCTACCCTATAATACTGCTGTTATAACTGAAATGAGCCCTTAGGTCTAACCTATAATACTGCTGTTATAACTGAAATGAGCCCTTAGACCTATAATACTGCTGTTATAACTGAAATGAGCCCTTAGGTCTACCATATAATACTGCTGTTATAACTGAAATGAGCCCTTAGGTCTACCCTATAATACTGCTGTTATAACTGAAATGAGCCCTTAGGTCTACCCTATAATACTGCTGTTATAACTTAAATGAGCCCTTAGGTCTACCCTATAATACTGCTGTTATAACTGAAATGAGCCCTTAGGTCTACCCTATAATACTGCTGTTATAACTGAAATGAGCCCTTAGGTCTACCCTATAATACTGCTGTTATAACTTAAATGAGCCCTTAGACCTATAATACTGCTGTTATAACTGAAATGAGCCCTTAGGTCTACCCTATAATACTGCTGTTATAACTTAAATGAGCCCTTAGGTCTACCCTATAATACTGCTGTTATAACTGAAATGAGCCCTTAGGTCTACCCTATAATACTGCTGTTATAACTGAAATGAGCCCTTAGACCTATAATACTGCTGTTATAACTGAAATGAGCCCTTAGACCTATAATGTATGTATGTCTGGTAGAGATTACTAGATAAGATACTGTATGTCTGGTAGAGACTACTAGATTAGATACTGTATGTCTGGTAGAGACTACTAGATAAGATACTGTATGTCTGGTAGAGACTACTAGATAAGATACTGTATGTCTGGTAGACTACTAGATAAGATACTGTATGTCTGGTAGACTACTAGATAAGATACTGTATGTCTGGTAGAGACTACTAGATAAGATACTGTATGTCTGGTCATCATCATCACCTAGTGTAAGGTAGAGTACCATCATCATCATCATCACCTAGTGTAAGGTAGAGTACCATCATCATCATCATCATCATCACCTAGTGTAAGGTAAAGTACCATCATCATCACCTAGTGTAAGGTAGAGTACCATCATCATCATCATCACCTAGTGTAAGGTAAAGTACCATCATCATCATCACCTAGAGTAAGGTAGAGTACCATCATCATCATCATCATCATCACCTAGTGTAAAGTAGAGTACCATCATCATCATCATCACCTAGTGTAAGGTAAAGTACCATCATCATCATCATCATCATCACCTAGTGTAAGGTAAAGTACCATCATCATCATCACCTAGTGTAAGGTAGAGTACCATCATCATCATCACCTAGTGTAAGGTAGAGTACCATCATCATCATCATCATCACCACCTAGTTTAAGGTAAAGTACCATCATCATCATCACCTAGTGTAAGGTAGAGTACCATCATCATCATCATCATCATCATCATCATCACCTAGTGTAAGGTAAAGTACCATCACCATCATCACCTAGTGTAAGGTAGAGTACCATCATCATCATCACCTAGTGTAAGGTAAAGTACCATCATCATCACCTAGAGTAAGGTAGAGTACCATCATCATCATCATCATCATCACCTAGTGTAAGGTAGAGTACCATCATCATCATCACCTAGTGTAAGGTAGAGTACCATCATCATCATCATCATCATCATCACCTAGTGTAAGGTAAAGTACCATCATCATCATCATCACCTAGTGTAAGGTAAAGTACCATCATCATCATCATCACCTAGTGTAAGGTAGAGTACCATCATCATCATCATCACCTAGTGTAAGGTAAAGTACCATCATCATCATCACCTAGTGTAAGGTAGAGTACCATCATCATCATCATCATCATCATCATCATCACCTAGTGTAAGGTAGAGTACCATCATCATCATCATCACCTAGTGTAAGGTAGAGTACCATCATCATCATCACCTAGTGTAAGGTAAAGTACCATCATCATCATCACCTAGTGTAAGGTAAAGTACCATCATATAATACTGCTGTTATAACTGAAATGAGCCCTTAGGTCTACCCTATAATACTGCTGTTATAACTGAAATGAGCCCTTAGGTCTACCCTATAATACTGCTGTTATAACTGAAATGAGCCCTTAGGTCTACCCTATAATACTGCTGTTATAACTGAAATGAGCCCTTAGGTCTACCCTATAATACTGCTGTTATAACTGAAATGAGCCCTTAGGTCTACCCTATAATACTGCTGTTATAACTGAAATGAGCCCTTAGACCTATAATGTATGTATGTCTGGTAGAGACTACTAGATAAGATACTGTATGTCTGGTAGAGACTACTAGATAAGATACTGTATGTCTGGTAGAGACTACTAGATAAGATACTGTATGTCTGGTAGACTACTAGATAAGATACTGTATGTCTGGTAGACTACTAGATAAGATACTGTATGTCTGGTAGAGACTACTAGATAAGATACTGTATGTCTGGTAGAGACCCTACTAGATAAGATACTGTATGTCTGGTAGAGACTACTAGATAAGATACTGTATGTCTGGTAGAGACTACTAGATAAGATACTGTATGTCTGGTAGAGACTACTAGATAAGGATCAGTTCGGTCAGGATCAGTTCGGTCAGGATCAGTTCAGCCAGGATCAGTTCGGTCAGGATCAGTTCGGCCAGGATCAGTTCAGCCAGGATCAGTTCGGCCAGGATCAGTTCGGTCAGGATCAGTTCAGTCAGGATCAGTTCGGCCAGGATCAGTTCAGCCAGGATCAGTTCGGTCAGGATCAGTTCGGTCAGGATCAGTTCAGTCAGGATCAGTTCGGTCACAAAGGACGGACAGAAATCAGTTGGCTCAAAACACAAACAATAAAGCGCATCTGTCCCAAATGCCAAATCGTCTAAATTAGGTATTTTTTTACACACACACACCACACACACACACACACACACACACACACACACACACACACACACACACACACACACACACACACACACACACACACACACACACACACACACACACACACACACACCTTACCACCACCCATCTCTGCTAAACGAAACCTTTTCATAAACTCATTAAATTGGCTAATTTATAGTAGCACTAATTAACTCAACCAATGGATTATTTATGAGTGTTCTATACAAGGAGAACAGGGATACGGGAAGCCCTTCTGAAGAGGAGAGGGGGATGAGGGAGAGAGAGAGGGGAGAGAGAGAGAGGGGAGAGAGAGAGAGGGGGGGCGAGGGAGAGAGAGAGGGGAGAGGGAGAGAGGGGAGATGAGGGAGATAGAGGGGGTCGAGGGAGAGAGAGAGAGGGGAGAGGGAGATAGAGGGGGTCGAGGGAGAGAGAGAGGGGAGAGGGAGAGAGAGAGGGAGAGAGAGAGAGGGGGGATGAGGGAGATAGAGAGGGGGGAGAGAGAGATAATATTTTATCTAATGAGCAGCTGCATGAACCCCAAACTATAATTTACAAATGATCAACATTGTTTGGCTGAAGTACCTGATAATTAGCTAGCACATACTGCAAGAGGCATTTTCACACTGCATTGTTCTTAGCTCAGGGCTAAAACAGGCCCCAGGCTAGTTTATCCTGTGTTCACACAAGCATTTGTTAACCCTGTGGTAAGCTTTAGTCTTGGGATAAGGATTCACACTTGTATACCAAAGCCCTGGGCTAACGGACAAACATACCAACATGTTATCTGCCAAGCGACCACTGTTAGAAGACAGACAGTACAGTATAAAGAAGGGCTAAAACTGTAGAGTTGGTTTTTTGACAAAAGTTTAAACGTGTCACTTTCACGAGGTTGAAAGTAATAACATGTTCAACTACTTAAAACTCTTTCCCCTCCTCCTCTAGTGTCCCCTCTTTCCCCTCCTCCTCTAGTGTCCCCTCTTTCCCTCCTCCTCTAGTGTCCCCTCTTTCCCCTCCTCCTCTAGTGTCCCCTCTTTCCCCTCCTCCTCTAGTGTCCCCTCGTTTCCCCTCCTCCTCCTCTAGTGTCCCCTCTTTCCCCTCCTCCTCTAGTGTCCCCTCTTTCCCCTCCTCCTCTAGTGTCCCCTCTTTCCCCTCCTCCTCTAGTGTCCCCTCTTTCCCCTCCTCCTCTAGTGTCCCCTCTTTCCCCTCCTCCTCTCGTGTCCCCTCTTTCCCCTCCTCCTCTAGTGTCACCTCTTTCCCCTCCTCCTCTAGTGTCCCCTCTTTCCCCTCCTCCTCTAGTGTCCCCTCTTTCCCCTCCTCCTCTAGTGTCCCCTCTTTCCCCTCCTCCTCTCGTGTCCCCTCTTTCCCCTCCTCCTCTAGTGTCCCCTCTTTCCCCCCCTCCTCCTCTAGTGTCCCCTCTTTCCCCTCCTCCTCTCGTGTCCCCTCTTTCCCCTCCTCCTCTAGTGTCCCCCTCTTTCCCCTCCTCCTCTAGTGTCCCCTCTTTCCCCTCCTCCTCTAGTGTCCCCTCTTTCCCTCCTCCTCTAGTGTCCCCTCTTTCCCCTCCTCCTCTCGTGTCCCCTCTTTCCCCTCCTCCTCTAGTGTCCCCTCTTTCCCCTCCTCCTCTCGTGTCCCCTCTTTCCCCTCCTCCTCTAGTGTCCCCTCTTTCCCCTCCTCCTCTAGTGTCCCCTCTTTCCCCTCCTCCTCTCGTGTCCCCTCTTTCCCCTCCTCCTCTCGTGTCCCCTCTTTCCCCCCCTCCTCCTCTAGTGTCCCCTCTTTCCCCCCCTCCTCCTCTAGTGTCCCCTCTTTCCCCCCCTCCTCCTCTAGTGTCCCCTCTTTCCCCCCCTCCTCCTCTAGTGTCCCCTCTTTCCCCTCCTCCTCTAGTGTCCCCTCTTTCCCCTCCTCCTCTCGTGTCCCCTCTTTCCCCTCCTCCTCTAGTGTCCCCTCTTTCCCCTCCTCCTCTAGTGTCCCCTCTTTCCCCTCCTCCTCTCGTGTCCCCTCTTTCCCCTCCTCCTCTAGTGTCCCCTCTTTCCCCTCCTCCTCTAGTGTCCCCTCTTTCCCCTCCTCCTCTAGTGTCCCCTCCTCCTCTAGTGTCCCCTCTTTCCCCTCCTCCTCTAGTGTCCCCTCTTTCCCCTCCTCCTCTAGTGTCCCCTCTTTTCCCTCCTCCTCTAGTGTCCCCTCCTTTCCCCTCCTCCTCCTCTAGTGTCCCCTCTTTCCCCTCCTCCTCTAGTGTCCCCTCTTTCCCCTCCTCCTCTAGTGTCCCCTCTTTCCCCTCCTCCTCTAGTGTCCCCTCTTTCCCCTCCTCCTCTAGTGTCCCCTCTTTCCCCTCCTCCTCTAGTGTCCCCTCTTTACCCTCCTCCACACTGTCCCCTCTTTCCCCTCCTCCTCTAGTGTCCCCTCTTTCCCCTCCTCCACACTGTCCCCTCCTCCTCTAGTGTCCCCTCTTTCCCCTCCTCCTTTCCCCTCCTCCTCTAGTGTCCCCTCTTCCCCTCCTCCTCTAGTGTCCCCTCTTTCCCCTCCTCCTTTCCCCTCCTCCTCTAGTGTCCCCTCTTTCCCCTCCTCCTCTAGTGTCCCCTCTTTCCCCTCCTCCTCTAGTGTCCCCTCTTTCCCCTCCTCCTTTCCCCTCCTCCTCCTCTAGTGTCCCCTCTTTCCCCTCCTCCTCTAGTGTCCCCTCTTTCCCCTCCTCCTCTAGTGTCCCCTCTTTCCCCTCCTCCTTTCCCCTCCTCCACACTGTCCCCTCTTTCCCCTCCTCCACACTGTCCCCTCTCTCCCCTCCTCCTCTAGTGTCCCCTCTTTCCCCTCCTCCACACTGTCCCCTCCTCCTCTAGTGTCCCCTCTTTCCCCTCCTCCACACTGTCCCCTCCTCCTCTAGTGTCCCCTCTTTCCCCTCCTCCTTTCCCCTCCTCCTCTAGTGTCCCCTCTTTCCCCTCCTCCTCTAGTGTTTCCTCTTTCCCCTCCTCCACACTGCCCCCTCCTCCACAGTACTGTCCCCTCCTCCACCATCGTACTGTACCCTCCTCCTCCACAGTACTGTCCCCCCCCTCCTCCACAGTACTGTCCCCTCGTCCTCCACACTGTCCCCTCCACCCCCTCTATACTGAACCCTCCTCCACACTGTCCCATCCTCCTCCACAGTACTGTCCCCTCCTCCTCCACAGTACTTTCCCCTCCTCCTCCACAGTACTGAGCCCTCCTCCACATTACTGCCATCCCCTTCCTCTCCAGTACACAGTACTGTCCCCCCCTCCTCCACAGTACTGTCCCCTCCTCCCCCACAGTACTGTCCCCTCCTCCACAGTACTGTCCCCTCCTCCCCCACAGTACTGTCCCCCCTCCTCCACAGTACTGTCCCCTCCTCCTCCACAGCACTGTCCCCTCCTCCTCCACAGCACTGTCCCCTCCTCCTCCACAGCACTGTCCCCTCCTCCTCCACAGTACTGTCCCCTCCTCCTCCACAGCACTGTCCCCTCCTCCTCCACAGCACTGTCCCCTCCTCCTCCACAGTACTGTCCCCTCCTCCTCCACAGCACTGTCCCCTCCTGCTCCACAGCACTGTCCCCTCCTCCTCCACAGCACTGTCCCCTCCTCCTCCACAGCACTGTCCCCTCCTCCACAGCACTGTCCCCTCCTCCACAGCACTGTCCCCTCCGCCACAGTACTGTCCCCCTCCTCCCCCTCTGTACTGTCCCCTCCTCCTCCACACTGTCCCCTCCTCCTCCACACTGTCCCCTCCTCCCCCACAGTACTGTCCCCCCCTCCTCCACAGCACTGTCCCATCCTCCACAGTACTGCCCCCCCCTCCTCCACAGTACTGTCCCCTCCTCCTCCACAGCACTGTCCCCTCCTCCTCCACAGCACTGTCCCCTCCTCCCTCCACAGCACTGTCCCCTCCTCCTCCACAGCACTGTCCCCTCCTCCTCCACAGCACTGTCCCCTCCTCCACAGCACCGTCCCCTCCTTCTCCACACCGTCCCCTCCTTCTCCACACTGTCCCCTCCTCCTCCACACTGTCCCCTCCTCCCCCTCTGTACTGTTCCCTCCTCCACACCGTCCACTCCTCCTCCACACTGTCCCCTCCTCCCCCTCTGTACTGTCCCCTCCTCCTCCACACTGTCCCCTCCTCCTCCACACTGTCCCCTCCTCCCCCTCTGTACTGTCCCCTCCTCCCCCTCTGTAATGTTCCCTCCTCCACACCGTCCCCTCCTCCACACCGTCCCCTCCTCCTCCACACTGTCCCCTCCTCCCCCTCTGTACTGTTCCCTCCATCTCCCAGCCTACTCAACCCGTGACCACATCCTACTTGTTCCATTATTGCAGTTCCAGACTCCACCCCAGTCCTTGGAGCCCTCAGTAGATCTATCCCCAGATGTTCATGTCTGTTCTGCTTGAGCTGATGATAAATTAAACCCCAAAACAACACATCCCAAATGGCACCCTATTCCCTATATAGTGCACTACTATAGACCAGAGCCCTATTCCCTATATAGTGCACTACTTTAGACCAGAGCCCTATTCCCTATATAGTGGTACTACTATAGACCATAGCCCTATTCCCTATATAGTACACTACTATAGACCAGAGCCCTATTCCCTATATAGTACACTACTATAGACCAGAGCCCTATTCCCTATATAGTGCACTACTTTAGACCAGAGCCCTATTCCCTATATAGTGCACTACTTTAGACCAGAGCCCTATTTGGCACTCAATAACAGCACCACGGGAGGCCAGTCAATACCCATCCAGATCCTCTCAGAGCGGTTATAAATTAAAGTGAACAGACCAGCAGACCACACAGCAGAGCAAAGGGTCACGATTCTTTTAAAAAACACTCTATTTCTTGTTAAGGGACGGTCACAAATGACTGCATCTGAGGAAATCATCAGATTTCTAGGCTAGACTGAGTGACCTGTCCAAACTGACCGATAGCTCAAGACAATAGACTGGTGGTGCCAGGTAGGCAGCTTTCATTCTGGGTGAGTGGGAAGGAACCAGCCCAGACTACGGGGTCTATGGGCTGGGTTGTATGAGTTAACTGACTCTAGCAGGGCTGGGTTGTATGAGTTAACAGACTCTAGCAGGGCTGGGTTGTATGAGTTGACCGACTCTAGTAGGGCTGGGTTGTATGAGTTAACCAACTCTAGCAGGGCTGGGTTGTATGAGTTGACCGACTCTAGCAGGGCTGGGTTGTATGAGTTAACTGACTCTAGTAGGGCTGGGTTGTATGAGTTAACCGACTCTAGCAGGGCTGGGTTGTATGAGTTAACTGACTCTAGCGAGGGGGTAATCGGAACAATATCGTATCAGGATATTATTTTGGATAATATATCATAGACAGTAACATTATGCTAGTTGGCTATACCATAGACAGTAACATTATGCTAGTTGGCTATACCATAGACAGTAACATTATGCTAGTTGGCTATACCATAGACAGTATCGTTATGCTAGTTGGCTATACCATAGACAGTATCGTTATGCTAGTTGGCTATATCATAGACAGTATCGTTATGCTAGTTGGCTATATCATAGACAGTATCGTTATGCTAGTTGGCTATATCATAGACAGTAACATTATGCTAGTTGGCTATACCATAGACAGTAACATTATGCTAGTTGGCTATACCATAGACAGTAACATTATGCTAGTTGGCTATATCATAGACAGTAACATTATGCTAGTTGGCTATACCATAGACAGTATCATTATGCTAGTTGGCTATACCATAGACAGTAACATTATGCTAGTTGGCTATACCATAGACAGTATCGTTATGCTAGTTGGCTATACCATAGACAGTATCGTTATGCTAGTTGGCTATACCATAGACAGTATCATTATGCTAGTTGGCTATATCATAGACAGTATCGTTATGCTAGTTGGCTATACCATAGACAGTAACATTATGCTAGTTGGCTATACCATAGACAGTAACATTATGCTAGTTGGCTATACCATAGACAGTATCATTATGCTAGTTGGCTATACCATAGACAGTATCATTATGCTAGTTTGCTATATCATAGACAGTATCGTTATGCTAGTTGGCTATACCATAGACAGTATCATTATGCTAGTTGGCTATACCATAGACAGTATCATTATGCTAGTTGGCTATACCATAGACAGTAACATTATGCTAGTTGGCTATACCATAGACAGTAACATTATGCTAGTTGGCTATACCATAGACAGTAACATTATGCTAGTTGGCTATACCATAGACAGTATCATTATGCTAGTTGGCTATACCATAGACAGTATCATTATGCTAGTTGGCTATACCATAGACAGTATCATTATGCTAGTTGGCTATACCATAGACAGTAACATTATGCTAGTTGGCTATACCTGCACCAAAACTCGTGTTTTTTATTTCTTTCATAGTTTGTTCTCAGTCTTCTTTTTAAATAAAGAATCCATTTATTTTGAGTACTTTGATTTCCATGACAGATCAAAACTTGTTTTCTCATTTCTGTCTTGTGCCTCTGCAGCAGACATGGTGAGCAATATGTTTGGAACATCAAATCGCAGTAAAAATCACAGTATCAAATCGCTATACATATCTTATCGGCACCTAAGTATGGTGCCACGGTCTGAAATAGAACTTTCTATTTCTGAAGCAGATCGCGCTGCAAGTCCTGCCTCTCCCGTCTCCTCATTGGTTTATAGAAGCAGGTGCCATCTCCTCATTGGTTGTCGGCGCATTGGGGAGTTGGTGGCTTAGGTTGGGTTGGACGACTGGGCATAGACTTCGGCATTGCCTCATTCATTTATTTTTTTTGGTCTACACGAACTTCAGAAGGAAAAAAAAACCTTTGCCGAAATGTGGTCTCATAAAAGTGTTTGGGAGCCTTTACAGTCACACATTAGGCAGGGCTGTGTGAAGTGATTGGTTCGGTAGAGAGGGTGTGTCCGTTCCATGGTGAATGACTGCAGGTGTTAATTAACCTTCTGAACACATCAATATTACTCAAAACAACCAACCCTGGTTTTCACTACTTCTAATACACAGTAACCTTTTTAAAAAACAGGGGGCTTGGGGCTGTTGTCGTTCATTTAATGTGGTGTAGCCTAAACCCTGTAACTGTACCAGGAACACAATGGTGATGAAAATCAATCCATCAATACTTTTTATGTGGACACACACACACACACACACACACACACGCACACACACACGCACACACACACACACACACACACACACACACACACACACACACACACCTACAATGGCTGTGAGTAGGCTTAACTCTAGACGACAGAAAAGTGTCCCTACATAGCGCCCCGTGTCTCTACATAGCGCCCCGTGTCCCTACATAGCGCCCCGTATCCCTACATAGCACCCCGTGTCCCTACATAGTGCCCCGTGTCCCTACATAGTGGCCCCGTGTCCCTACATAGCGCCCCGTGTCCCTACATAGCGCCCCCGTGTCCCTACATAGTGGCCCCGTGTCCCTACATAGCGCCCCGTGTCCCTACATAGTGCCCCCGTGTCCCTACATAGTGGCCTCGTGTCCCTACATAGCACCCCGTGTCCCTACATAAGGGCCCCGTGTCCCTACATAGCGCCCCGTGTCCCTACATAGCGGCCCGTGTCCCTATTATTACCACATTTGATATGTTTCGTCCCCCAAATGGTAATGTGTCCCAATTGGCACCCTATTATCACTGCTTTTGACCAGGGCCCTCTTACATCAACTAGAAAGACAGAGAACGGCTGAGGAGCACACAGAGCAGCTCTATATGGTCACCTGACACAGCCAATAGGATCATTTCACCTGGCTTTAGTTCATTCATCTCATCTTCAGTTCAACAGGTTCATCAAAACACGGGATCTCCCTGTAAGGATCTCCCTGTAAGGATCTCCCTGTAAGGATCTCCCTGTAAGGATCTCCCTGTAAGGATCTCCCTGTAAGGATCTCCCTGTAAGGATCTCCCTGTAAGGATACAGGATCTCCCTGTAAGGATCTCCCTGTAAGGATCTCCCTGTAAGGATACAGGATCTCCCTGTAAGGATCTCCCTGTAAGGATCTCCCTGTAAGGATGTTCTGCTTTCTCTGTAGACTCCCAGACAAACCTTCAGACTTCACACTGGTTTGTTATGCAACTCTTTTAGATCATCTACTAGCATACATACGGGTCATACCTCCCCCAGTCAGTCTCTAATATACACATAACCTGCATACCTCCCCCAGTCAGTCTCTAATATACACATAACCTGCATACCTCCCCCAGTCAGTCTCTAATATACACATAACCTGCATACCTCCCCCAGTCAGTCTCTAATATACACATAACCTGCATACCTCCCCCAGTCAGTCTCTAATATACACATAACCTGCATACCTCCCCCAGTCAGTCTCTACTCTAATATACACATAATGAAACCTGCATACCTCCCCCAGTCAGTCTATAATATACAGATAACCTGCATACCTCCCCCAGTCAGTCTATAATATACAGATAACCTGCATACCTCCCCCAGTCAGTCTCTAATATACACATAACCTGCATACCTCCCCCAGTCAGTCTCTAATATACAGATAACCTGCATACCTCCCCCAGTCAGTCTCTAATATACACATAACCTGCATACCTCCCCCAGTCAGTCTCTAATATACAGATAACCTGCATACCTCCCCCAGTCAGTCTCTACTCTAATATACACATAACCTGCATACATCCCCCAGTCAGTCTCTAATATACACATAACCTGCATACCTCCCCCGGTCAGTCTCTAATATACACATAACCTGCATACCTCCCCCAGTCAGTCTCTAATATACACATAACCTGCATACCTCCCCCAGTCAGTCTCTAATATACACATAACCTGCATACCTCCCCCAGTCAGTCTCTAATATACACATAACCTGCATACCTCCCCCAGTCAGTCTCTAATATACACATAACCTGCATACCTCCCCCAGTCAGTCTCTAATATACACATAACCTGCATACCTCCCCCAGTCAGTCTCTAATATACACATAACCTGCATACCTCCCCCAGTCAGTCTCTAATATACAGATAACCTGCATACCTCCCCCAGTAAGTCTCTAATATACACATAACCTGCATACCTCCCCCAGTCAGTCTCTACTCTAATATACACATAACCTGCATACCTCCCCCAGTCAGTCTCTAATATACACATAACCTGCATACCTCCCCCAGTCAGTCTCTAATATACAGATAACCTGCATACCTCCCCCAGTCAGTCTCTACTCTAATATACACATAACCTGCATACCTCCCCCAGTCAGTCTCTACTCTAATATACACATAATGAAACCTGCATACCTCCCCCAGTCAGTCTCTACTCTAATATACACATAACCTGCATACCTCCCCTAGTCGGTCTCTACTCTAATATACACATAACCTGCCTACCTCCCCCAGTCAGTCTCTACTCTAATATACACATAATGAAACCTGCATACCTCCCCCAGTCAGTCTCTACTCTAATATACACATAACCTGCATACCTCCCCCAGTCAGTCTCTACTCTAATATACACATAATGAAACCTGCATACCTCCCCCAGTCAGTCTCTACTCTAATATACACATAACCTGCATACCTCCCCTAGTCGGTCTCTACTCTAATATACACATAACCTGCCTACCTCCCCCAGTCAGTCTCTACTCTAATATACACATAATGAAACCTGCATACCTCCCCCGGTCGGTCTCTACTCTAAATATACACAGTATAGTCCAGGCTGCCTACGAGAGACGTGGAGCCTGGAGCCTAGAGATGGTTGGGCCGTTGCTATGGTGACCATTATGTTACAACTCCAACATGTTGCCGTCCACAGTGTTTGTCCAAGCTGGTGGTTCAAGATCTCTACTAGTCTACCCATTCTGCTTTTCTGCCTTTACTGGTGCTCTGCTCCCTGCTTAGTTAGAAACACTCATTAGAGTGTTGTGGGCGTGGCCAGATACAGTAATACGACTGTTCTCTAACTTGTGGGGGTGGCCAGATACAGTAATACGACTGTCCTCTAACTTGTGGGCGTGGCCAGATACAGTAATATGACTGTCCTCTAACTTGTGGGCGTGGCCAGATACAGTAATACGACTGTCCTCTAACTTGTGGGCGTGGCCAGATACAGTAATACGACTGTCCTCTAACTTGTGGGGGTGGCCAGATACAGTAATACGACTGTCCTCTAACTTGTGGGCGTGGCCAGATACAGTAATACGACTGTCCTCTAACATGTGGGCGTGGCCAGGCATGGCAATACGACTGTTCTCTAACTTGTGGGGGTGGCCAGATACAGTAATACGACTGTCCTCTAACTTGTGGGCGTGGCCAGGCATGGCAATACGACCGTCCTCTAACATGTGGGCGTGGCCAGGCATGGCAATACGACCGTCCTCTAACATGTGGGCGTGGCCAGGCATGGTAACAACAGAGTGCTCAGACACCAGACAAGCAGATCAACAGGAAACACCCACCAGCCTATATTAACCTGTCACCGTGCATTTGAACACCATGTGTGTCTGTATTCTTAACACTGAAGGAAATAAAGAACGTCGATTGGGACAGACTCAGGTTGTGATTGGTCACGCCCACCCATTTACCGTATCTGGCCACGCCCACAACACTCTAATGAGTGTTTCTAACTAAGCAGGGAGCAGAGCACCAGTAAAGGCAGAAAAGCAGAATGGGTAGACTAGTAGAGATCCTGAACCACCAGCTTGGACAAACACTGTGGACGGCAACATGTTGGAGTTGTAACATAATGGTCACCATAGCAACGGCCCAACCATCTCTAGGCTCCAGGCTCCACGTCTCTCGTAGGCAGCCTGGACTGTTCTGGTCAGCTCCTGTTGACTGAGAACTATTTGGGATACAAGTTGATTTGTAGAGCAGTGATTCAGTGCAGCCTGACTAGCTACTAGCTATCTCAAAACACCCAGCGAGAGTCAGGGTGTCGGAAGAGGAGATTTATCCATGTTTCTGTGAAATGAGTACAGAGTACCTAATACATAATGAGTACAGAGTACCTAATACATAATGAGTACAGAGTACCTAATACATAATGAGTACAGAGTACATTATACATAATGAGTACAGAGTACCTAATACATAATGAGTACAGAGTACATTATACATAATGAGTACAGAGTACCTAATACATAATGAGTACAGAGTACCTAATACATAATGAGTACAGAGTACCTAATACATAATGAGTACAGAGTACCTAATACATAATGAGTACAGAGTACCTAATACATAATGAGTACAGAGTACCTAATACATAATGAGTACAGAGTACCTAATACATAATGAGTACAGAGTACCTAATACATAATGAGTACAGAGTACCTAATACATAATGAGTACAGAGTACCTAATACATAATGAGTACAGAGTACCTAATACATAATGAGTACAGAGTACCTAATACATAATGAGTACAGAGTACCTAATACATAATGAGTACAGAGTACCTAATACATAATGAGTACAGAGTACCTAATACATAATGAGTACAGAGTACCTAATACATAATGAGTACAGAGTACCTAATACATAATGAGTACAGAGTACATATTACATAATGAGTACAGAGTACCTAATACATAATGAGTACAGAGTACCTAATACATAATGAGTACAGAGTACCTAATACATAATGAGTACAGAGTACCTAATACATAATGAGTACAGAGTACCTAATACATAATGAGTACAGAGTACATATTACATAATGAGTACAGAGTACCTAATACATAATGAGTACAGAGTACCTAATACATAATGAGTACAGAGTACCTAATACATAATGAGTACAGAGTACATTCTAAAGCGCCAGCCCATCCCAGTAGAGTTTCCTCTTAAGAAATCCCCTGACTATAAGGCATGGCTCTATATTGATTAGTCTTCCTGGACTCTAGGCCTAAACGGATGAATGAGAATTCACTTTTTTTAAACACCACTTTTTAAAACCTTGAATTCTGGGTTCTGCTTGTTCTGCAATATTACCAGGCAGCAAAAATCACTTTTACGGTAAAGAGCCTCCCTTCCTCCCCTCTGATATAAATTAGTCTACAGAAAGCTGTGGATCTGATAGGAGCTCCTGGTGTTCGTCCAAAATGGCACACTAATTTCCAAAATAGTGCACTGCTTTTGTCCAGGGCACACATTAAAAGTAGTGCACTATAAAGGGAATAGAGTGCTATTTGGGACCCACCCCTAATGTCTGAGAGATTCTACTGAGGATAATGGCATGAAGTTATCCAGTTAAGGATGGCCTTACAGAGAACCAATGGTTCCCCGCCTCCCCGCCAGAACACCTCCCCGCCTTCATGCCCGTGTGCCTCCCCGCCTCCCCGCCAGAACACCTCTCCGCCTTCATGCCCGTGTGCCTCCCCGCCTGCCTGTCCGAACGCCTGCCCAAACGCCTGCCCAAACGCCTGCCCAAACGCCTGCCCAAACGCCTCCCCGAACGCCTGCCCAAACGCCTCCCCGCGAGGCTGTTGCTAATGGAGATAAAGCGTCAATATAGCAATATGAATGATGCAGAGGACCGGTCCGGTGAACACAGTCCAAATGGACCAGCCATGTACCTGATAATATCAGGATCCAACCTTCAGTTAGTGGACCAGCCATGTACCTGATAATATCAGGATCCAACCTTCAGTTAATGGACCAGCCATGTACCTGATAATATCAGGATCCAACCTTCAGTTAATGGACCAGCCATGTACCTGATAATATCAGGATCCAACCTTCAGTTAATGGACCAGCCATGTACCTGATAATATCAGGATCCAACCTTCAGTTAATGGACCAGCCATGTACCTGATAATATCAGGATCCAACCTTCAGTTAATGGACCAGCCATGTACCTGATAATATCAGGATCCAACCTTCAGTTAATGGACCAGCCATGTACCTGATAATATCAGGATCCAACCTTCAGTTAATGGACCAGCCATGTACCTGATAATATCAGGATCCAACTTTCAGTTAATGGACCAGCCATGTACCTGATAATATCAGGATCCAACTTTCAGTTAATGGACCAGCCATGTACCTGATAATATCAGGATCCAACCTTCAGTTAATGGACCAGCCATGTACCTGATAATATCAGGATCCAACCTTCAGTTAATGGACCAGCCATTAAATAGTCCAGCCACCCAAACTATTTACATTGACACCCACCTTTGTTTTTACACTGCTGATACTCGTTGTTTATTGTGTGTAGTCACTTTACCCCTACCTACATGTACAAATGACCTCGACTAAACTGTACCCCCGCACATTGACTCGGTACCGGTACCCAATTTATATAGCCTCCACATTGACTCTGTACTGGTACCCCCTGTATATAGCCTCCACATTGACTCTGTACTGGTACCCCCTGTATATAGCCTCCACATTGACTCTGTACCAGTACCCCCTGTATATAGCCTCCACATTGACTCTGTACAGTAACACCCTGTATATAGCCTCCACATTGACTCTGTACCAGTACCACCTGTATATAGCCTCCACATTGACTCTGTACTGGTACCCCCTGTATATAGCCTCAACATTGACTCTGTACAGTAACACCCTGTATATAGCCTCCACATTGACTCTGTACCGGTACCACCTGTATATAGCCTCCACATTGACTCTGTACCGGTATCCCCTGTATATAGCCTCCACATTGACTCTGTACCGGTATCCCCTGTATATAGCCTCCACATTGACTCTGTACCGGTACCACCTGTATATAGCCTCCACATTGACTCAGTACCGGTACCCCCTGTATATAGCCTCCACATTGACTCTGTACCGTAACATCCTGTATATAGCCTCCACATTGACTCTGTACCGGTACCACCTGTATATAGCCTCCACATTGACTCAGTACCGGTACCCCCTGTATATAGCCTCCACATTGACTCTGTACCAGAACCCCCTGTATATAGCCTCCACATTGACTCTGTACCAGAACCCCCTGTATATAGCTTCCACATTGACTCAGTACTGGTACCCCCTGTATATAGCCTCATTATAATTATTGTGTTACTAGCTAGCGTTACATGTGTGATCTGTGTAGTAATATTATTCATATTTGCATTGCTAGCTATAGCCTAATGTTAGCTAGTTATAGCCTAATGCTAGCTGCTGTAGCCTAATGCTAGCTATAGCCTAATGTTAGCTAGCTATAGCCTAATGCTAGCTGGCTGTAGCCTAATGCTAGCTATAGCCTAATGCTAGCTGGCTGTAGCCTAATGCTAGCTATAGCCTAATGCTAGCTAGTTATAGCCTAATGTTAGCTAGCTATAGCCTAATACTAGCTGGCTGTAGCCTAATGTTAGCTAGCTAACATTGAACCTGGTTGGTTAGCTACCTGCAGATTCATGCAGGGTAGTAACGTCATGAGTTGAGATTATGGTTCATTGTTTAGCTAGCTAGCTGCATGTCTAAACAAAAGACTCCACTATGCAAGTAACCATTTCAAAACAATGTTCATGATGTTACTACGACAACTGTCGATAGATGTAGCTGATAAATTCACTCGGTTATCTTGTTGCCTAGTTAAATAAAGGTTGAACAAAAATAATTAATAATATATACTCCTATTTCCAAGCCCTCTCATTGAGTGTGCCAGAGCGCAGAATAATTTACGAATTTACGAACGCTCAACACCCATATGGCCGGTGTCAGTAAAAGTTGGCAAAAAGCATAATTAAATTGTTGCCTGCAGCACAGTTTCAGTCACTAACACTCTGGATAACATTAAACAGCCTAACCAGCTCTGCTAGGCTGAGTAAAAATGGTCAGAGTGATGTGTTCTCTCGTGTGTCTGGGAGTAGCTAGCAAGCTAACCAACGCTAGCCAGTTAGCTTGGGTGTTTGACTGCTGCTGTTAGGACAGAACGCTCAGATCAACTCCTCAGCCAGAGCGTCCAGTGTGCAGCTCTGAACGCTCCGAGAGCCAAACACTGAATTTACGAACGAACGAACAATATGACAACGCTCTGAGTTTACAAATGCCCAGAGCACACAATGCATGAACACACCTGTAATATAAACCAGTCTTTAGTCTTGAACTGGTTGTTTAGTACAGTACCGTACTCCCTCTGTTTAGCATTCAAATTTTGCCTCGTTAGACCGAATTGAGCCGGTCGGTCACAGACGTGATCGAGGGTAAAGTCACTCAAATGTGATTGAGGGTAAAGTCACTCAAATGTGATTGAGGATAAAGTCACTAAAATGTGATTGAGGGTAAAGTCACTAAAATGTGATTGAGGGTAAAATCACCAAAGAATGCACTGATAGCTACACAGTAGATCATTGTTACCTTCCCTTGTTCAAAAGTAGTGCACTACATAGGGAATAAGGTGCCCTAACGTTGATCGTTACCTTGTCTCTGTCCTCCACCAGGTCAGTCAGTACATCATCAGGGTCCAGGATGCCCCCGTCACAGTACTCCACATGGTGGGTACGAACCAGGAAGTCACCCTCCTGTGGGAGGAAGCACATCAAACATCCTCATTTTATAAATGGAACATAAACAAGACCAAATCAAACATCCTCATTTCATAAATGGCACAACGAACACAACCAATCAACATTCTGATTTATGGTACACAAACATCATAAATCTCTATCGTCCACAGTTCCATCTCACAAAAAGGCAAAATAAACAGCACCTATTTTTTTATTACAATAATATACATCTGTGAATCAGATCATTTGTAAATCCAATGTCATTTATGAAATGATAATGTTTGCCTAATGTTTTCAGCTTGGGCAACACTTGACAATGGAGAAAAGACTTCCAAGTCTGCCTCATAATGCAAGTGTCTGGCCTGAGTACAGTATCTACAGTAGCCCTCAACTATCTCAGACAGATACAGGAGCGTGAAATTCTCTACTATGACCACAGTCATCCAGAGCTGGGGGTCCAGAGGGGAGGCTGGAGCTGGGAGAACAGGGACTAGAGCTGGGAGAACAGGGACTAGAGCTGGGAGAACAGGGACTAGAGCTGGGGGTCTAGAGGGGAGGCTGGATCTGGGAGAACAGGGACTAGAGCTGGGGGTCTAGAGGGGAGGCTGGAGCTGGGAGAACAGGGACTAGAGCTGGGGGTCTTGATGGGAGGCTGGAGCTGGGAGAACAGGGACTAGAGCTGGGGGTCCAGAGGGGAGGCTGGAGCTGGGAGAACAGGGACTAGAGCTGGGGGGGGGGCTGGAGCTGGGAGAACAGGGACTAGAGCTGGGGGCCCAGAGGGGAGGCTGGAGCTGGGAGAACAGGGACTAGAGCTGGGGGGGGGGGGCTGGAGCTGGGAGAACAGGGACTAGAGCTGGGGGTCTAGAGGGGAGGCTGGAGCTGGGAGAACAGGGACTAGAGCTGGGAGAACAGGGACTAGAGCTGGGAGAACAGGGACTAGAGCTGGGGGTCTAGAGGGGAGGCTGGATCTGGGAGAACAGGGACTAGAGCTGGGGGTCTAGAGGGGAGGCTGGAGCTGGGAGAACAGGGACTAGAGCTGGGGGTCTAGAGGGGAGGCTGGAGCTGGGAGAACAGGGACTAGAGCTGGGGGTCCAGAGGGGAGGCTGGAGCTGGGAGAACAGGGACTAGAGCTGGTGGGGGGGGCTGGAGCTGGGAGAACAGGGACTAGAGCTGGGGGGGGGAGGGCTGGAGCTGGGAGAACAGGGACTAGAGCTGGGGGGGGGGGCTGGAGCTGGGAGAACAGGGACTAGAGCTGGGGGGGGGCTGGAGCTGGGAGAACGGGGACTACAGCTGGGGGTCTAGAGGGGAGGCTGGAGCTGGGAGAACAGGGACTAGAGCTGGGGGTCCAGAGGGGAGGCTGGAGCTGGGAGAACAGGGACTAGAGCTGGGGGGGGGGGGGCTGGAGCTGGGAGAACAGGGACTAGAGCTGGTGGGGAGTGCTGGAGCTGGGAGAACAGGGACTAGAGCTGGGGGGGGGGGGGGGGCTGGAGCTGGGAGAACAGGGACTAGAGCTGGGGGTCTAGAGGGGAGGCTGGAGCTGGGAGAACAGGGACTAGAGCTGGGGGGGGGGGGGCTGGAGCTGGGAGAACAGGGACTACAGCTGGGGGTCTAGAGGGGAGACTGGAGCTGGGAGAACAGGGACTAGAGCTGGGGGTCCAGAGTGGAGGCTGGAGCTGGGAGAACAGGGACTAGAGCTGGGGGTCTAGAGGGGAGGCTGGAGCTGGGAAAACAGGGACTAGAGCTGGCGTGGTTACATGTGGTCTGAGGTTGTGAGGCCAGGTGGATGTATGCACAAATTCTCTAAAACAACGGTTTTAGAAATGAACACGGTAGAGACAGTAGAGAAATGAACTCTCTGGTGGACATTCCTGCAGTCAGCATGCAATTTCACGCTCCTCCAAAACTTGAGACATCTATGGCATTGTGCTGTGTGACAAAACTGCACATTTAGAGTGGCCTTTTATTGTCCCTAGCACCAGGTGCACCTATGTAATGATCATGCTGTTTAATCAGCTTCTTTATATTCCACACCTGTCAGGTGGATGGATTATCTTGACAAAGGAGAAATGCTCACTAACAGTGTTGTAAACACGTTGTTCTTTTGTGCACAAAATTATAGAGAAATTAGCTTGAAATAGCCCTCACACTGTAGAGTTCTATACAGGACTAGGTGTTACCTTCACACTGTAGAGTTCTATACAGGACTGGGTGTTACCTTCACACTGTAGAGTTCTATACAGGACTAGGTGTTACCTTCACACTGTAGAGTTCTATACAGGACTAGGTGTTACCTTCACACTGTAGAGTTCTATACAGGACTGGGTGTTACCTTCACACTGTAGAGTTCTATACAGGACTGGGTGTTACCTTCACACTGTAGAGTTCTATACAGGACTGGGTGTTACCTTCACACTGTAGAGTTCTATACAGGACTGGGTGTTACCTTCACACTGTAGAGTTCTATACAGGACTGGGTGTTACCTTCACACTGTAGAGTTCTATACAGGACTAGGTGTTACCTTCACACTGTAGAGTTCTATACAGGACTGGGTGTTACCTTCACACTGTAGAGTTCTATACAGGACTAGGTGTTACCTTCACACTGTAGAGTTCTATACAGGACTGGGTGTTACCTTCACACTGTAGAGTTCTATACAGGACTGGGTGTTACCTTCACACTGTAGAGTTCTATACAGGACTGGGTGTTACCTTCACACTGTAGAGTTCTATACAGGACTGGGTGTTACCTTCACACTGTAGAGTTCTATACAGGACTAGGTGTTACCTTCACACTGTAGAGTTCTATACAGGACTGGGTGTTACCTTCACACTGTAGAGTTCTATACAGGACTGGGTGTTACCTTCACACTGTAGAGTTCTATACAGGACTGGGTGTTACCTTCACACTGTAGAGTTCTATACAGGACTGGGTGTTACCTTCACACTGTAGAGTTCTATACAGGACTGGGTGTTACCTTCACACTGTAGAGTTCTAATCTCATAATTTCTCTCTGTAAACAGATGATCATGTATCTCAGTTGTCATCTCAGCCTGTAGATATGCATTCATGTTGACCTCTTGTTGTTTTGGGGCAGTGGGAATATACTGCTGCGTTCTATTCTAGGATGGAAGACACGGATACAGATGGATGGGGAGGTAGCATGTAGATGAGGCTGATCAAAGGGTTAGGCAATACAGATGGATTGGATAGGCAGTAATACAGATGGATGGGTTAGGCAGCAATACAGATGGATGGGTTAGGCAGTAATACAGATGGATGGGTTAGGCAGTAATACAGATGGATGGGTTAGGCAGCAATAGGGATGGATGGGTTAGGCAGTAATACAGATGGATGGGTTAGGCAGTAATACAGATGGATGGGTTAGGCAGCAATACAGATGGATGGGTTAGGCAGCAATACAGATGGATGGGTTAGGCAGTAATACAGATGGATGGGTTAGGCAGTAATACAGATGGATGGGTTAGGGTTAGGCAGTAATACAGATGGATGGGTTAGGCAGCAATACAGATGGATGGGTTAGGGTTAGGCAGTAATACAGATGGTTGGGTTAGGGTTAGGCGGTAATACAGATGGATGGGTTAGGGTTAGGCAGTAATACAGATGGATGGGATAGGGTTAGGCAGCAATACATATGGATGGGTTAGGCAGTAATACAGATGGATGGGTTAGGCAGTAATACAGATGGATGGGTTAGGCAGTAATACAGATGGATGGGTTAGGCAGCAATACAGATGGATGGGTTAGGCAGTAATACAGATGGATGGGTTAGGGTTAGGCAGCAATACAGATGGATGGGTTAGGGTTAGGCGGCAATCCAGATGGTTGGGTTAGGCAGCAATACAGATGGATGGGTTAGGGTTAGGCAGTAATACAGATTGTTGGGTTAGGGTTAGGCAGCAATACAGATGGTTGGGTTAGGCAGCAATACAGATGGATGGGTTAGGGTTAGGCAGTAATACAGATGGTTGGGTTAGGCAGTAATACAGATAGATGGGTTAGGGTTAGGCAGTAATACAGATGGTTGGGTTAGGCAGTAATACAGATGGATGGGTTAGGGTTAGGCAGTAATACAGATGGATGGGTTAGGCAGTAATCCAGATGGTTGGGTTAGGCAGTAATACAGATGGATGGGTTAGGGTTAGGCAGTAATACAGATGGATGGGTTAGGGTTAGGCAGTAATACAGATAGATGGGTTAGGCAGTAATACAGATGGATGGGTTAGGCAGTAATACAGATGGTTGGGTTAGGCAGTAATACAGGTGGATGGGTTAGGGTTAGGCAGTAATACAGATGGTTGGGTTAGGCAGTAATACAGATGGTTGGGTTAGGCAGTAATACAGATGGATGGGTTAGGGTTAGGCAGTAATACAGATGGTTGGGTTAGGCAGTAATACAGAGGGATGGGTTAGGCAGTAATACAGATGGATGGGTTAGACAGTAATACAGATGGATGGGTTAGGCAGTAATACAGATGGATGGGTTAGGCAGTAATACAGATGGATGGGTTAGGGTTAGGCAGTAATACAGATGGATGGGTTAGGCAGTAATACAGATGGATGGGTTAGGGTTATGCAGTAATACAGATGGATGGGTTAGGCAGTAATACAGATAGATGGGTATGTGGATAGCATGTGGATAAGGCTGAGCTGATAAAAGACACTGGGAAAACTTGGAGATATGAATCCAAAGCAGTAGCCCATTCCCATAAAAACAGACAGCTCGGAGAACCATTCAGTATTTTAAGACCATAATGGAATGAGCCTTCAGGCTTCATCGGGGTTTTGTCCTCCATCATTTTTAATGGATGTCATGTTTTCTCCGGCTGGGGCAGCCTACGGCTTTTAATTATCTCAGAAATTCAAATAAACCAATCAATCAATAACTAACTTGACTGACTTAATAAAAAATGTCCAATGCGGCTGTTTTTAATCTCAATATTATTATTATTTTTTTTAAATACAATTAACTAAGTACCTTAATTTTAACAAATTGAAAATGGAAAAAATAAACAAAAAATAGCTTCTTAGCAAAGAGCAATTTCTCAAAATGAATTGTAGCTAGGACTGTCTGGGAGCGGACTGAGAGGGGAGGGGAATCTGAAAACTAGCTGTTGTTGTCAGAGAGGACTCTCTTATTAACTCATTTTAGGCCTGGTGATGTCAACAACACAGGCTGACCAATCAGGCGGTCTATTCAAACAGGTCTTGCACTAAAAGGACATTATCATTTTCACAGTATTATTCCAACGTCAGTGTGGAAATACACAGTGTACGAAACATTAGGAACACCTGCTCTTTCCATGAATGGCTGACCGTGTGTATCCTGTACATACCACTACACTGTGTATCCTGTACATACCACTACACTGTGTATCCTGTACATACCACTACACTGTGTATCCTGTACACACCACTACACTGTGTATCCTGTACATACCACTACACTGTGTATCCTGTACATACCACTACACTGTGTATCCTGTACACACCACTACACTGTGTATCCTGTACATACCACTACACTGTGTATCCTGTACATACCACTACACTGTGTATCCTGTACATACCACTACACTGTGTATCCTGTACATACCACTACACAGTATGTAATTAAACAACACAGAGCAGAGTAATGAAATTATGTAAATCAGGAACAGTTACTGTCTGTGTGTGTGTGTGCGTGGGTGGGTGTGTGTGTGTGTGTGTGTATGTGCGTGCGTGTGTGTCTGACCGTGTGTGTGTGTGTGTCAGATCATAACCATGGGCAGCCGGGCCGCTGTAGGAGATGCCAACGGTCCATAACCTAGCCTAATAACATTACAGTGCTCATAAACATTGATGACGATAGTAAATCAGGGCCTGAGCGAGAGAGAGAGAGAGCGAGACAGATACAGACACAGAGAGAGACAGATTCATCTCAGATGGCATGTCCGTGTCTCTTCTGCTCTCTGCGCCTGGATATGATGAGCTGAACCAAAATCATCAGGAAACAACTCTTCTCACACCACAGTCAGATCTCCACCAAGCCTCGGCCCTGTGCATCACCACAATCTCTAGACAGTTAGATCTCCACCAAGCCTCGGCCCTGTGCATCGTCACTATCTCTAGACAGTTAGATCTCCACCAAGCCTCGGCCCTGTGCATCACCACAATCTCTAGACAGTTAGATCTCCACCAAGCCTCGGCCCTGTGCATCACCACTATCTCTAGACAGTTAGATCTCCACCAAGCCTCGGCCCTGTGCATCACCACAATCTCTAGACAGTTAGATCTCCACCAAGCCTCGACCCTGTGCATCGTCACTATCTCTAGACAGTTGTACACTAATAGATACTCATATAATCATAACAGCCAATAGGAACGTCATCACAGTCTCTACACAGTAGTACTGCGTCAGAACAGAACTGATCTCTAAAGACTCTGGTTCATTCTGTACTTTTAGACAGTAATATTGTACCAGCTGTTTTAAAAAAGTAAAGCTGAGGCAGACAGATTTTCAGGAATTGTCTGGTTTCTCCGTAGCAAAAATAAATAAAAATCATCGGAATTACTCATCTTCACTAGCTTCTCGGAAACAAAACCTCACTGAGAACGAATGACGTGTAAAATGCCTGAGTTTCCGCCTTTTACAATTCACCCTGGGCCTATCGAATAGAAAACTGGTCCTGGCCTAACCCTGGGTCTATCCAATAGAAAACTGGTCCTGGCCTAACCCTGGGTCTATCCAATAGAAAACTGGTCCTGGCCTAACCCTGGGTCTATCCAATAGAAAACTGGTCCTGGCCTAACCCTGGGTCTATCCAATAGAAAACTGGTCCTGGCCTAACCCTGGGCCTATCGAATAGAAAACTGGTCCTGGCCTAACCCTGGGTCTATCCAATAGAAAACTGGTTCTGGCCTAACCCTGGGTCTATCCAATAGAAAACTGGTCCTGGCCTAACCCTGGGTCTATCCAATAGAAAACTGGTCCTGGCCTAACCCTGGGTCTATCCAATAGAAAACTGGTCCTGGCCTAACCCTGGGCCTATCGAATAGAAAACTGGTCCTGGCCTAACCCTGGGTCTATCCAATAGAAAACTGGTTCTGGCCTAACCCTGGGTCTATCCAATAGAAAACTGGTCCTGGCCTAACCCTGGGTCTATCCAATAGAAAACTGGTCCTGGCCTAACCCTGGGTCTATCCAATAGAAAACTGGTCCTGGCCTAACCCTGGGCCTATCGAATAGAAAACTGGTCCTGGCCTAACCCTGGGTCTATCCAATAGAAAACTGGTTCTGGCCTAACCCTGGGTCTATCCAATAGAAAACTGGTACTGTTGGTCTACGCCTGTGTCCCCATCTAGTATATACCCTGTAGAAGTCTGTTCCTAGACCCAGCTGATACACACTATATACCCTGTAGAAGTCTGTTAAAATCCCCCAGCAACACAACAGAGGGCTCAGGCAGGTAGAGAGGATCCTGAAGGGCTCTGAACAAAGACAAGAAAAACAGTCTCGACAAAGTAGCTGAGCAAGACGGATCCACAGTCCTCTGTAGAACCAGAGTTGTCTTTGGAAAAGTCTGACCTTGTTTTTAATACGGTGTTTGCGAAGATAGCCACACATACATTTTCTGTCCCTCTCCCCCTCTCTCTAAGATGTGATTATGAGTCTTTGAAAATGCGTAGAGAGTAGTTCTCTCCCCATCATGAAGAAGTAGACCTAGCCTACAGAGTAGTTCTCTCCCCATCATGAAGAAGTAGACCCAGGCTACCACCCTGTTTGAAAGATGTTTAACATTGTGTTGTAAAACTACCCATACGTCTACAACGTAGGGCTTAACTTACTGTCAGAGTAAATGCTAACATGAAGTTATAATCAGAACATGACCTATCAGCCTACTGTTAAGTAGCTAAGAATAGTTTTATCCGACCTCTGACACCCATCATAACCCATATAAACGATAACCTGTCTGTATTGCCAGTAACATTCCACACAGCTGAGTTGCTCTTCCTCTCCCTGGATGGTAACATTTTTCTAACAGACCGCCCTGCCTCCTCCTCTGTGCTAATTGTTCTGTTTTCTGGCGCCAGGCCATGGGTTTAGATGCTATCAGCTCATTCTGCCAGAATTCAGCTTGCTCAGCCCTGTTCATCTCAGCATTCAGGCATCTGGCATTCCCGGCCCTTATGAAAAAATAGCACCGCAGCTCCCTCCCTCCCTCCATCCCTCCCTCCATTTGTCTTAGTAATTAAGTGGCCCTTTTTAGCAATCTGATAACTTCCTGAGTGACTCCCATCTTCCCGAAACACCCCTCTCCCTCCCCTCACTTCCTCCCTCCCCTGCTTCAGGCTCCACTGACTGTTCAGAGAATACATTGCTGCAGGCCACAAGCTCTTTACTACAATGAACAAAAAAATATTTAAAATAAACGCAACATGTAATGTGTTTGGTCTCATGGTTCATGAGCTGAAATAAAAGATCCCGGACATTTTTCACACACACAAAAAAGCGTATTTCTTTCAAATTCTGCGCACATCACTGTTAGTGAGCATTTCTCCGTCGCCAAGATAATCCATCCACCTGACAGGTGTGGCATATCAAGAAGCTGATTTAATAGCATAGTCATTACACAGGTGCACCTTGTGCTGGGGACACTAAAAGGCCACTCTAAAATGTGCAGTTTTGTCACAATACAATGCGACAGATGTCTCAAATTTTGAGGGAGCGTGAAATTGGCATGCTGACTGCAGGAATGTCCATTTCTCTACCATAAACCACCTCAAACATCGTTTCAGAGAATTCGTCAGTTCATCAGTACATGTAACCATGTCAAACCCATATCTTGATTTTTTTCAAACTAACGAGCGATTTATGACATATATAAAGATCTTGATTATTTTAATGTTCTCTCTGAATAAGCTTTGTTGCACAATTAAAGGTAAACTTCTGGTAGCATTAAAGAAAATGAACACAGGTCTCAATCTGTCAAACACGAGCCCACCCGTTAGCCAGCTAATCTTTATATTTAAAGTCTAGCCAACTTGGATCTATTTGGCTTTCCAACACGGTTTAGAACATGGTACAACAGTTGAACTGTTCTGAACACACCCTCCTGTCTGTCTCCAACTGTTTAAAACATGGTACAACATTTGAACTGTTCTGAACACACCCTCCTGTCTGTCTCCAACGGTTTAAAATTATACATCCTGTTCACTTTGTTTAGGATGTTGAAATCAACTGGCCTACCCGGATGAGATGATGCATATCACTCAGAATGAGAACGAGATGTCAATTCCTGATATAAATGAGTCTTTTTATGCTCCTTGCACATCTATAAAACAACAGACGAGACAGTAGCACATGACAGTCTGTGGTTGAAATGCTGCAGTACGGCAATGCCGCAGGCGACAGAAACTGAGGATTAATTTCCCACAATAATGATCATTGATAGTGCCATTTTAGTAGGTTCTACTCTATTCTACATGTTGAGACATAAGAGGGTATTGTTAGAAAGGTTAAGTTGTCGTCTATTACTGTAAAATGTCTAAATCTATTACGGTAAAATAATGTCTCAATCTACTACAGTAACATAATGTCTCAATCTATTACAGTAAAATAATGTCTCAATCTACTACAGTAAAATGTCTCTTAAACTAAAAAGAATGTCTCTACTACAGTAAAATAATGTCTCTACCTACTACAGTAAAATAATGTCTCTAGCTACTACAGTAAAATAATGTCTCTAGCTACTACAGTAAAATAATGTCTCTAGCTACTACAGTAAAATAATGACTCAATGTGTTCCGGTGTCCATATGACCCATTCTGTTGGACCAAACCTCATATGCAAACAGCGAGTTTAAACTGTTTGTTGTCAGAGAGTAAGAAGTTTTCTTCTGTATTTGTTGTGAGTGCCAGGGGGAGGGGCTTGATGTCTGTATAGGAAGGTGCATAGTTCACACAGCACATAGTGAGTGCCAGGGGGAGGGGCTTGATGTCTGTATAGGAAGGTGCATAGTTCACACAGCACATAGTGAGTGCCAGGGGGAGGGGCTTGATGTCTGTATAGGAAGGTGCATAGTTCACACAGCACATAGTGAGTGCCAGGGGGAGGGGCTTGATGTCTGTATAGGAAGGTGCATAGTTCACACAGCACATAGTGAGTGCCAGGGGGAGGGGCTTGATGTCTGTATAGGAAGGTGCATAGTTCACACAGCACATAGTGAGTGCCAGGGGGAGGGGCTTGATGTCTGTATAGGAAGGTGCATAGTTCACACAGCACATAGTGAGTGCCAGGGGGAGGGGCTTGATGTCTGTATAGGAAGGTGCATAGTTCACACAGCACATAGTGAGTGCCAGGGGGAGGGGCTTGATGTCTGTATAGGAAGGTGCATAGTTCACACAGCACATAGTGAGTGCCAGGGGGAGGGGCTTGATGTCTGTATAGGAAGGTGCATAGTTCACACAGCACATAGTGAGTGCCAGGGGGTTGGGCTTGATGTCTGTATAGGAAGGTGCATAGTTCACACAGCACATAGTGAGTGCAAGGGGAGGGGCTTGATGTCTGTATAGGAAGGTGCATAGTTCACACAGCACATAGTGAGTGCCAGGGGGAGGGGCTTGATGTCTGTATAGGAAGGTGCATAGTTCACACAGCACATAGTGAGTGCCAGGGGGAGGGGCTTGATGTCTGTATAGGAAGGTGCATAGTTCACACAGCACATAGTGAGTGCCAGGGGGAGGGGCTTGATGTCTGTATAGGAAGGTGCATAGTTCACACAGCACATAGTGAGTGCCAGGGGGAGGGGCTTGATGTCTGTATAGGAAGGTGCATAGTTCACACAGCACATAGTGAGTGCCAGGGGGAGGGGCTTGATGTCTGTATAGGAAGGTGCATAGTTCACACAGCACATAGTGAGTGCCAGGGGGAGGGGCTTGATGTCTGTATAGGAAGGTGCATAGTTCACACAGCACATAGTGAGTGCCAGGGGGAGGGGCTTGATGTCTGTATAGGAAGGTGCATAGTTCACACAGCACATAGTGAGTGCCAGGGGGAGGGGCTTGATGTCTGTATAGGAAGGTGCATAGTTCACACAGCACATAGTGAGTGCCAGGGGGAGGGGCTTGATGTCTGTATAGGAAGGTGCATAGTTCACACAGCACATAGTGAGTGCCAGGGGGAGGGGCTTGATGTCTGTATAGGAAGGTGCATAGTTCACACAGCACATAGTGAGTGCCAGGGGGAGGGGCTTGATGTCTGTATAGGAAGGTGCATAGTTCACACAGCACATAGTGAGTGCCAGGGGGAGGGGCTTGATGTCTGTATAGGAAGGTGCATAGTTCACACAGCACATAGTGAGTGCCAGGGGGAGGGGCTTGATGTCTGTATAGGAAGGTGCATAGTTCACACAGCACATAGTGAGTGCCAGGGGGAGGGGCTTGATGTCTGTATAGGAAGGTGCATAGTTCACACAGCACATAGTGAGTGCCAGGGGGAGGGGCTTGATGTCTGTATAGGAAGGTGCATAGTTCACACAGCACATAGTGAGTGCCAGGGGGAGGGGCTTGATGTCTGTATAGGAAGGTGCATAGTTCACACAGCACATAGTTTTAAAAAATATATATATATAATGTTTTTAACCCTCTTTTTCTCCCCAATTTCGATCTTGTCTCATCGCTGCAACTCCCCAACGAAGAGGCATCCTCCAAAACATGACCCGCGCTTCTTAACACCCTCCGCCCGCTTAACCCGGAAGCCAGTCGCACCAATGTGTCGGCGGAAACACCGTTCAACTGAGGACCGTTGTCAGCCTGCAGGCACCCGGCCCACCACAAGGAGTCGCTAGAGCACGATGAGCCAAGTAAAGCCCCCCCCCCCCCCTGCCAGACCCTCCACTAACCCGGACGACGCTGGGTCAATTGTATGCAGCCCTATGGGACTCCCGATCACAGTGATACAGCCCGGAATCGAACCAGACTTAAAAGACAAAAAGCTCATAAAAAAGGAGGCAAAACCAACCTTGAATCTTCCAATACGGACATTCAGAACATTGTGCTAAAAACCATAGATTCAAATTAAAGCAAAACAAGTACATTTTTTTAAAGAAAATAATTAATTAATTAAAATATATATACTAATTATCATTATAATTAAATATAAAATAATAATAAAAAAAAATGTAATTTAAAGAAAGAGAAAAAAGGGTGTGTTTTAGCTGATCATTGGCACTTGGGGAGGAATTGTTGCTATGAGGCAGCGTTTCCCTGACAACATCCTGGGGATCCCCACGTTTTGTTGTTTGCCCTAGCACTACACAGCAGAGTCAAATTGATGATTCCTTTTAGCAGCTGAGTAGTGTCACAGCAAAAACCAAAACGTGCACCCCTCGGGGTCCCCAGGACCAAGTTTGGGAAGTACTGCTATAAGGCACTGGCACAAAAAAGGTGGCCCGGTGTAATTCATACATCATATCACGGACTTAAAAAGGTGGCCAAACAAACTGGCCCGGTGTAATTTATACATACGCTTTGTTTTATAAAGACAAAATACATCAAAATAAAATAAAAACCTGGCAAGATGAAAACATCAGTTAGAATAAATCATTCTAAGTGGCCTTGATAAATAGTGAAAAGCACAAAGGCAATAATGGCATAAAAATGAATGTACGTGTCTATACGACAGTAGTCAATCATTTATATGGTCGGATACCATGGCGAATGTGTCTGTTTCCAGGCATCACGTTTCATCAAAACGGAGGTAACGCATCATCTCTCTGAAGCGGTCCCGTGACATGGTTTTCTCCAAAGAAAAGGTATCCCAAACATCGGACTAGAAGCTCTCCAGAAAGCCTACGCTCTCCTTCCACCGAATCCTTCCACGGATATAAGGATTGAAATGATCGCTTCCAGCTGGCTGAGAGCTTGCTGATGTTTTCAGCCTGAGATGTCGGGCTCTCTGTGATGACATGTTGATAAAATCAGCCCCTAGCATGTCACTGGCTTGTTCTATCCAAAACGGTGCCGTCCCCTCTCTCTCTCTTTATCTCTCTCTCTCCCCCCCCCCTCTCCCTCTCCCTTTCCCACTCTCCCCAACTCTCCCCCTCTCCCTCTCTCCCCCTCTCTCCCTCTCCCCCTCTCTCCAATTCTCCCTCCAACTCTCCCTCTCTCTGTCTCTCTCTCTCTCTCTGTCTCTCTCTGTCTCTCCCTCCAACTCTCCAACTCTCCCTCTCCACCTCTCTCCCTCCAACTCTCCCTCTCTCCCTCCAACTCTCCCTCTCTCCCTCTCCACCTCTCTCCCTCCAACTCTCCCTCTCTCTGTCTCTCTCTCTCTCTCTCTCTGTCTCTCCCTCCAACTCTCCAACTCTCCCTCTCCACCTCTCTCCCTCCAACTCTCCCCTCCCTCCCTCCCTCTCTCCTTCCAACTCTCAAACTCTCCCCCTCCCCCTCTCTCCCTCCAACTCTCCCTCTCTCCCTCTCTCCCTCTCTCCCGTCTCACATTTCTTTGTGGTTTGTGGCATGGCCACCTGCCCAGTTTGTATCGGTTCTGTCTTCTTTTCCCCCACTTAGTCCTCAGAAGAAGTGTAGGTTCGCTCCGAGGCTCAGAACCAGAAGAAAACTCATCAGAGATGTCATGATTCATTTCTTCCTCCGACCATCTGAGTCGTTTTCGTTCAGTTCTCATAGCAGCATGTGCATCCATTTTGTCTTGGTCTTCTTGCCATTTGTAAATTATACGCGCTTTCACTGTGTACTCCGAGTTGGCCAGAGTAGACTGATAAGACTGCTTGGATTTGGTGGACAATAGATAGAATAGAACGGTGTTCTTCATTCACAATTGGTGATAACATAATAATGCATCTTTCTCTTCCCCCATTTCTCTCCCATCTCTCCCCCTCGCTCATCAACTCCCCCATCCTCCCCCTCGCTCATCAACTCCCCCATCTCTTCCCCTCGCTCATCAACTCCCCCATTCTCCCCCTCGCTCATCAACTCCCCCATCCTCCCCCTCGCTCATCAACTCCCCCATCTCTCCCCCTCGCTCATCAACTCTCCCATCTCTCCCCCTCGCTCATCAACTCCCCCATCTCTCCCCCTCGCTCATCAACTCCCCCATCTCTCCCCCTCACTCATCAACTCCCCCATCTCTCCCCCTCGCTCATCAACTCCCCCATTCTCCCCCTCGCTCATCAACTCCCCCATCCTCCCCCTCGCTCATCAACTCCCCCATCTCTCCCCCTCGCTCATCAACTCCCCCATCTCTCCCCCTCGCTCATCAACTCCCCCATCCTCCCCCTCACTCATCAACTCCCCCATCTCTCCCCCTCGCTCATCAACTCCCCCATTCTCCCCCTCGCTCATCAACTCCCCCATTCTCCCCCTCGCTCATCAACTCCCCCATCTCTCCCCCTCACTCATCAACTCCCCCATCTCTCCCCCTCGCTCATCAACTCCCCCATCCTCCCCCTCACTCATCAACTCCCCCATCTCTCCCCCTCGCTCATCAACTCCCCATTCTCCCCCTCGCTCATCAACTCCCCCATTCTCCCCCTCGCTCATCAACTCCATCTCTCCCCCTCGCTCATCAACTCCCCCATTCTCCCCCTCGCTCATCAACTCCATCTCTCCCCCTCGCTCATCAACTCGCCCATCTCTCCCCCTCGCTCATCAACTCCCCCATCCTCCCCCTCGCTCATCAACTCCCCCATCCTCCCCCTCGCTCATCAACTCTCCCATCTCTCCCCCTCGCTCATCAACTCCCCCATCTCTCCCCCTCGCTCATCAACTCCCCCATCTCTCCCCCTCGCTCATCAACTCCATCTCTCCCCCTCGCTCATCAACTCCATCTCTCCCCCCAGACTGACTCATCTCATGGGCCCCAGACTGACTCATCTCATGGGCCCCAGACTAACTCATCTCATGGGCCCCAGACTAACTCATCTCATCATCTCATAGGCCCCAGACTAACTCATCTCATGGGCCCCAGACTAACTCATCTCATGGGCCCCAGACTAACTCATCTCATCATCTCATAGGCCCCAGACTAACTCATCTCATGGGCCCCAGACTAACTCATCTCATCATCTCATGGGCCCCAGACTAACTCATCTCATCATCTCATAGGCCCCAGACTGACTCATCTCATGGGCCCCAGACTGACTCATCTCATGGGCCCCAGACTGACTCATCTCATGGGCCCCAGACTGACTCATCTCATGGGCCCCAGACTAACTCATCTCATGGGCCCCAGACGAACTCATCTCATGGGCCCCAGACGAACTCATCTCATGGGCCCCAGACGAACTCATCTCATGGGCCCCAGACTAACTCATCTCATGGGCCCCAGACTAACTCATCTCATGGGCCCCAGACTGACTCATCTCATGGGCCCCAGACTAACTCATCTCATGGGCCCCAGACTAACTCATCTCATGGGCCCCAGACTAACTCATCTCATGGGCCCCAGACTAACTCATCTCATGGGCCCCAGACTAACATTTTCCCCTGGTGGTACTGATGCCACAAAACGTTTCCATTGGTGGCACCAGCCCGTGATTTGGTCGCGCCAAAATAATTTTTGTTGTTTAATATAACACTAAAGTGATGCATCAAACAGTGGACAAATCATTAAGAACATCTGCTAGTTTTTTTGAGTTCATAAAGTAATTCACAGTGTTATATTAAAAGTGTAATAAACAGATGGTAAGATGATTAAGAGATTGGGTAGACAATTAGGCTTTTGTTGTTATATTTTACTGTTAAAATAGGGCTCCAGATTTCCCCGATTTCAGTTCAGTAAAGATGAATTTGCCTGCATCTTTATGTGCCCTGAATAATCATAGGCGAATTTATTTGGGGCTAATTCACCATTAGCTATCTCATGGGCCCCAGACTGACTCATCTCATGGGCCCCAGACTGACTCATCTCATGGGCCCCAGACTAACTCATCTCATGGGCCCCAGACTAACTCATCTCATCATCTCATAGGCCCCAGACTAACTCATCTCATGGGCCCCAGACTAACTCATCTCATGGGCCCCAGACTAACTCATCTCATGGTCCCCAGACTAACTCATCTCATGGGCCCCAGACTAACTCATCTCATGGGCCCCAGACTAACATTTTCCCCTGGTGGTACTGATGCCACAAAACGTTTCCATTGGTGGCACCAGCCCGTGATTTGGTCGCGCCAAAATAATTTTTGTTGTTTAATATAACACTAAAGTGATGCATCAAACAGTGGACAAATCATTAAGAACATCTGCTAATTTTTTTGAGTTCATAAAGTAATTCACAGTGTTATATTAAAAGTGTAATAAACAGATGGTAAGATGATTAAGAGATTGGGTAGACAATTAGGCTTTTGTTGTTATATTTTACTGTTAAAATGTCCAATTAACAACCCAGAGTAGATATATTATTAAAGTGATGCATCAAACAGTGGACAAATCATTAGGAACACCTTCTCTTTCCATGACATACACTGACCAGGTGAATCCAGGTGAAAGCTATGATCCCTTATTGATGTCACCTGTTAAATCCACTTCATATCAGTGTAGATGAAAAGGAGGAGACGGGTTAAAGAAGGATTTTTTAAACCTCGAGAAACAATTGAGACATGGATTGTGTATGTGTGCCATTCAGAAGGTGAAAGGGCAAAACAAACGATTGAAGTGCCTTTGAGTGGGGTATGGTAGTAGGTGTCATAAGCAATTAGCATTACAGCAGGGTATTTCACACTCAACAGCTTCCTGTGTTTATCAGCCAACATCCAGCCAACTGTGGGAAGCATTGGGAGTCGACATGGGCCAGCATCCCTGTGGAACATTTGACACCTTGTAGAGTCCATGTCCCTGATGAATTGAGGCTGTTCTGAGGGGAAAAGGGGGTGCAACTCAAACTTGGGAAGGTGTTCCTAATGTTTTGTCCACTCAGTGTATAAGTGATTGTGTCCCAATACTTTGTTCTCCTTAATGTTGGGGACTATGCACAAACAGTGCTGTCATTTCTAAACGGTTCACCCATTATGGATGAAAAATGCCCTCAAATTAAAGCTGACAAGTCTGCAATTTACCCTAAATTGCATCACTTAAAATCCAAAGAGCTGGAGGACAGAGGGTGGGTCACTGTATATCAGATTAGCTTGTTTAAATGACATAGCCTATACTACAAAACCTACGTATACTATAACGCACAGGGAAGACCAACAGCAGAGTCCTGGCATGAGGGACTTATGTGGAACTCTGTGCCAGTCTCTGCAGACAAAGGCCCGACAGAATAACCCTGCTGCTCTAAATCAGAAGACATCATTACATAATCACAGGATCAAAATGGCGATAACAATCCTTCAGTAGAGTATCATCACTACTGAATCAAGACTACAGCTGAACTCTGACCCCGTTCTAAATCAACAATGTCATAATGCCCACGATTAAAAAAAGATATTGTTTGAAATGCCAAACATCTACAAGAAAACACCGTGACTGTTACATCCACTAAACTAATGTAAAAAGCAAAAGGGAAATCAACACCTAGGATACGTCCCAAATGACACCCTATTCATATGGGCTCTGGTCTAAAGTAGTGCACTAGGTAGGGAATAGGGTGCCATAGAGCTCTGGTCTAAAGTAGTACACTAGGTAGGGAATAGGGTGCCATAGGGCTCTGGTCTAAAGTAGTACACTAGGTAGGGAATAGGGTGCCATAGGGCGCTGGTCAAAAGTAGTGCACTAGGTAGGGAATAGGGTGCCATTGGGGACGCTGGCAGACCACTTCACTATTACCAGTAATCACAGTAGTAGTGGAACTGAAACGCTGAAATCAACCTACAGTGTTGTCCTACATGTCGATGATGTTAGGTAACCTAGTTGAACTTGACGCTACCAAAAAATGCTTTTACAACATAACCCAATACATTTTGAGAGAACCTTAGCACAAACTTAGAGAGATGTGGCCACATCCATATTGAAAAGTCGTCGTCAAGGGAACGGTAGCTAACAGCTCTAGCTAACACAGCTAACAAACAGCTCTAGCTAACACAGCTAACAAACAGCTCTAGCTAACACAGCTAGCAAACAGCTCTAGCTAACATAGCTAGCAAACAGCTCTAGCTAACACAGCTAGCTATCTAACACAGCTCTAGCTAACACAGCTAGCTAACACAGCTAGCAAACAGCTCTAGCTAACACAGCTAACTAACAGCTCTAGCTAACACAGCTAGCTAACAGCTCTAGCTAACACAGCCAGCTAACAGGTCTAGCTAACACAGCTAGCTAACAGCTCTAGCTAACAGCAAACAAGGTTAGTAAACTAACAGCATGGTAATACCCACAATAATAGTCACGTTTGCAGGCAGATCGTGTACATTATTTATTTTATCTTTTTTTTAACTAGACAACTAGTCAGTTAAGAAAAATTACAGCCAAACCCGGACGACGCTGGGCCAATTGTGCGCCACCCTACATATATATTTTTTTTTATCTTTATTTAACCAGGCAAGTCAGTTAAGAACAAATTCTTATTTTCAATGATGGCCTAGGAACAGTGGGTTAACTGCCTGTTCAGGGGCAGAACGACAGATTTGTACCTTGTCAGCTCGGGACATGAACTTGCAACCTTTCGGTTACTAGTCCAACGCTCTAACCACTAGGCTACCATGCCATCCTGATGGGACTCCTAATCACAGCCAGATGTGATACAGCCTGGAATCAAACCAGGGACTGTAGTGACGCCTCTTGCACTGAGATGCAGTGCCTTCGACCTCTGCGCCGCTCGGGAGCTTAAGTAGTACTTCAAAGTATTTTTTACTTAAGTACTTTACACCACTGGACAAACACACAGTGTAGTAGTCAGACACACACACAGTGTAGTAGTCAGACACACACACAGTGTAGTAGTCAGACACACACACAGTGTAGTAGTCAGACACACACACAGTGTAGTAGTCAGACACACACACAGTGTAGTAGTCAGACACACACACAGTGTAGTAGTCAGACACACACACAGTGTAGTAGTCAGACACACACACAGTGTAGTAGTCAGACACACACACAGTGTAGTAGTCAGACACACACACAGTGTAGTAGTCAGACACACACACAGTGTAGTAGTCAGACACACACACAGTGTAGTAGTCAGACACACACACAGTGTAGTAGTCAGACACACACACAGTGTAGTAGTCAGACACACACACAGTGTAGTAGTCAGACACACACACAGTGTAGTAGTCAGACACACACACAGTGTAGTAGTCAGACACACACACAGTGTAGTAGTCAGACACACACACAGTGTAGTAGTCAGACACACACACAGTGTAGTAGTCAGACACACACACAGTGTAGTAGTCAGACACACACACAGTGTAGTAGTCAGACACACACACAGTGTAGTAGTCAGACACACACACAGTGTAGTAGTCAGACACACACACAGTGTAGTAGTCAGACACACACACAGTGTAGTAGTCAGACACACACACAGTGTAGTAGTCAGACACACACACAGTGTAGTAGTCAGACACACACACAGTGTAGTAGTCAGACACACACACAGTGTAGTAGTCAGACACACACACAGTGTAGTAGTCAGACACACACACACAGTGTAGTAGTCAGACACACACACAGTGTAGTAGTCAGACACACACACAGTGTAGTAGTCAGACACACACACAGTGTAGTAGTCAGACACACACACAGTGTAGTAGTCAGACACACACACAGTGTAGTAGTCAGACACACACACAGTGTAGTAGTCAGACACACACACAGTGTAGTAGTCAGACACACACACAGTGTAGTAGTCAGACACACACACACTAGTAGTCAGCAACAAGTGTAGTCAGACACCACACACAGTGCAGTAGTCAGACACACACACAGTGTAGTAGTCAGACACACACACAGTGTAGTAGTCAGACACACACACAGTGTAGTAGTCAGACACACACACAGTGTAGTAGTCAGACACACACACAGTGTAGTAGTCAGACACACACACAGTGTAGTAGTCAGACACACACACAGTGTAGTAGTCAGACACACACACAGTGTAGTAGTCAGACACACACACAGTGTAGTAGTCAGACACACACACAGTGTAGTAGTCAGACACACACACAGTGTAGTAGTCAGACACACACACAGTGTAATAGTCAGACACACACACAGTGTAGTAGTCAGACACACACACACAGTGCAGTAGTCAGACACACACACAGTGTAGTAGTCAGACACACACACACAGTGTAGAAGTCAGACACACACACACAGTGCAGAAGTCAGACACACACACACACAGTGCAGTAGTCAGACACACACAGTGTAGAAGTCAGACACACACACACAGTGCAGTAGTCAGACACACACACAGTGTAGAAGTCAGACACACACACACAGTGTAGAAGTCAGACACACACACACAGTGTAGAAGTCAGACACACACACACAGTGTAGAAGTCAGACACACACACACACACAGTGTAGAAGTCAGACACACACACACACACAGTGTAGAAGTCAGACACACACACACACAGTGTAGAAGTCAGACATACACACACAGTTCAGTAGTCAGACACACACACACAGTGCAGTAGTCAGACACACACACAGTGTAGAAGTCAGAGACACACACACACAGTGTAGAAGTCAGACACACACACACAGTGTAGAAGTCAGACACACAAACACACAGTGTAGAAGTCAGACACACAAACACACAGTGTAGAAGTCAGACACACACACACAGTGCAGTAGTCAGTCACACACACAGTGCAGTAGTCAGACACACACACAGTGCAGTAGTCAGACACACACACAGTGTAGAAGCTGACACACACACACACAGTTCAGTAGTCAGACACACACACAGTGTAGAAGCTGACACACACACACACACACACACACAGTTCAGTAGTCAGAAACACACACAGTGTAGAAGCTGACACACACACACACAGTGCAGTAGTCAGACACACACACACACAGTGTAGAAGCTGACACACACACGCAGTGTAGAAGCTGACACACACACACAGTGTAGAAGCTGACACGCACACACACACACACAGTTCAGTAGTCTGTCACACATAAAATGAGAGATGGATGGTGGAGATAATATCCTTTCTATTGGCAAGTATATTACTGTCTCAGCAGCAGTGCTGCACGGGGAATGAGAAACACCACAGACACACACACACCGGACTTAGAGGCAAGAGAGGGCGAATCCTGGCGAGATTAACTCCTCCCTCCACCTCTTCCCTCCACCTCTTCCCTCCACCTCTTCCCTCCACCTCTTCCCTCCACCTCTTCCCTCCACCTCTTCCCTCCACCTCTTCCCTCCACCTCTTCCCTCCACCTCCTCCCTCCACCTCCTCCCTCCACCTCCTCCCTCCACCTCCTCCCTCCACCTCCTCCCTCCACCTCTTCCCTCCACCTCTTCCCTCCACCTCCTCCCTCCACCTCCTCCCTCCACCTCCTCCCTCCACCTCCTCCCCCCACCTCTTCCCTCCACCTCCTCCCTCCACCTCCTCCCTCCATTCTATTGGCCAATCACTTCATAATAAGATGATTGATCTCTGATCGTGGATTTGCTACCAAAGTTACTCTCGTAACTGCAATATTCTCTGCTTTTCTGAAACATGGTTTTCGGGACAAAATACACCCCCCCCATGGCTGTCCAGCTCGATAGATTCTCCATTCACTGAGCAGACAGGACAGTAGGGTCAGGGAAATGGAGAGGGAAAGCGAGGTGCCTCTTCATCAACAACAAATGGCGTTCTGACGCCAGTGTAAGTGGTAGTCACGTCCCATTGTTCCCCCGTCTTGAAACTACCTGGATGGTCAACTGCCGACCCTTCTGCCTCCCGAGGGAGTTTTCAGCTGTTATCGTTGTGTACATTCCACCTCAGGACAAGGAATATAACAAACTGACACTTATCAAACTGTACGAGGCTGTAAACGTACATCCGGAGGCTGCCTTCCTTGTCGCCAGCGATTTGAATTCAGTGTCATTTAGACACGTGATGCTCAACTTCCATCAACACGTCTCCTCAGCCACTAGGGATGTTAACGTCCTAGGCCACTGTTACTTTACCCACAAGGAAGCATACAAGGCCCTGCATCGTCCGCCATTCGGCAAATCAGATCATGACTCCGTACTCCTGCTTCCTGTTTAGAGGCAGAAGGTTAAACAGGAACTGACCGTGACTAGCTTCGTTGAAGAATGGTCAATAGAATCAGAGACTATGCTACAGGACTGCTTGGCTAGCGCTGATTGGAATATATTCTGAGCTAACCACCCTCTGTCACCGGCTTCATAAGGAAATGCATCAGCGACGTTGTCCCCAATCAAATGAGCTACCACACACAGAGCTACCACACAGAGCTACCACACAGAGCTATCCCAGACAACCCTGAGACTACCACACACAGAGAAAATCACAAACAACCCTGATGCAACCACACACAGAGCTATCCCAGACAACCCTGAGACAACCACACACAGAGCTATCCCAGACAACCCTGAGACTACCACACACAGAGCTACCACACAGAGCTATCCCAGACAACCCTGATGCTACCACACACAGAGCTATCCCAGACAACCCTGAGACTCCCACACACAGAGCTACCACACACAGAGCTATCCCAGACAACCCTGAGACTACCTCACACAGAGCTATCCCAGACAACCCTGAGACTACGGCCGAGAACAGGAGCAAGTACCACAAGTCCTGCTACGACCTCCGTAGAGTCATCAAAACAAGCAAAAGGACAATATAGGAATAATGTGGAATCATATTACACCGGTTCTGACGCCCACCGCGTGGCAGGGTCAAGGGTCGATTATGGATTACAGAGGAAGACCAAAGGAAGAAAGATTTAACTGAGAAAACATAAGATTAGAGCCTCCAGAGTGGCACAGCGGTCTAAGGCACTGCCTCACAGTGCTAGAGGCATCCCTACAGACCCTGGTTCTATTCCAGGCTGTATCACAGCGGTCTAAGGCACTGCCTCACAGTGCTAGAGGCATCCCTACAGACCCTGGTTCTATTCCAGGCTGTATCACAGCGGTCTAAGGCACTGCCTCACAGTGCTAGAGGCATCCCTACAGACCCTGGTTCTATTCCAGGCTGTATCACAGCGGTCTAAGGCACTGCCTCACAGTGCTAGAGGCATCCCTACAGACCCTGGTTCTATTCCAGGCTGTATCACAGCGGTCTAAGGCACTGCCTCACAGTGCTAGAGGCATCCCTACAGACCCTGGTTCTATTCCAGGCTGTATCACAGCGGTCTAAGGCACTGCCTCACAGTGCTAGAGGCATCCCTACAGACCCTGGTTCTATTCCAGGCTGTATCACAGCGGTCTAAGGCACTGCCTCACAGTGCTAGAGGCATCCCTACAGACCCTGGTTCTATTCCAGGCTGTATCACAGCGGTCTAAGGCACTGCCTCACAGTGCTAGAGGCATCCCTACAGACCCTGGTTCTATTCCAGGCTGTATCACAGCGGTCTAAGGCACTGCCTCACAGTGCTAGAGGCATCCCTACAGACCCTGGTTCTATTCCAGGCTGTATCACAGCGGTCTAAGGCACTGCCTCATAGTGCTAGAGGCATCCCTACAGACCCTGGTTCTATTCCAGGCTGTATCACAGCGGTCTAAGGCACTGCATCTCAGTGCTAGAGGCGTCACTACAGACTCTGGTTCCTTCCCGGGCTGTGTCACAACCAGCCAGGATCAGGAGCCCCATAGGGCGGCGCACAATTGGCCCGGCGTCGTCCAGGTTAGTGGAGGGTCTGGCAGGGGGGGGGGGCTTAACTTGGCTCATAGCACTCTAGCGACTCCTTGTGGTGGGCCGGGTGCCTGCAGGCTGACAACGGTCCTCAGTTGAACGGTGTTTCCGCCGACACATTGGTGCGGCTGACTTACGGGTTAAGTGGGCAGGTGTTAATTAAGAAGCGCGGTTTGGCAGGTCGTGTTTTCGGAGAGGAAGCATGGCTCAACCTTCGCCTCCCGAGCCCGTTGGGGAGTTGCAGCGTTGACACAAGATCAAAATGGGGGTAAACAACAAACAAACAAAAATAAAACATTTTTTTTAAATATATATATATATATATATAAGATGTATTTATTTTTATGTTTAGGACCCCAATTAGAGTTGTAACCAAGGAGCTGATGGTGGACTACAGGGAACAGGGGGGAGGTCTTAAAAATGGTCTCCATGGGTACAGTCGTGAAGAAGGAGCGACAGTGCCTCTTCCCCCCTCAGAAGGTTAAAAAATAATAATAATAATGTTGAAAATGTTTGAAATTCCTCAAAATGTTCTACAGCTGCACCATTGAGAGCAGTTTGACTGGCGACATCACTGCCTGGTATGACAACAACCACCGTCCTCGATCGTGAGGCGCTACAGAGGGGTGGTGCGGACAGCCCAACACATCGCACTACAGACGGGTGGTGCGGACAGCCCAACACATCGCACTACAGAGGGGTGGTGCGGACAGCCCAACACATCGCACTACAGAGGGGTGGTGCGGACAGCCCAACACATCGCACTACAGAGGGGTGGTGCGGACAGCCCAACACATCACACTACAGAGGGGTGGTGCGGACAGCCCAACACATCACTCCAGACACCCAAAGCCATAGACTTTTCTCTTTGCATCCACACGGCAAGTGCTATCGGTGCATCACGTCTGACAACCAACAGGATCCTGAACAGCTTCTATCCCCAAGCCAGAGGAATGCTACACAGCTAACAGAATAATTACAGACAGACAGACAGACAGACAGACAGACAGACAGACAGACAGACAGACAGACAGACAGACAGACAGACAGACAGACAGACAGACAGACAGACAGACAGAGAAGGGGGGTGGAGGCAGACAGAGAGAGAGAGAGAGAGAGAGAGAGAGAGAGAGAGAGAGAGAGAGACAGACAGACAGACAGACAGACAGACAGACAGACAGACAGACAGACAGACAGACAGACAGACAGACAGACAGACAGACAGACAGACAGACAGACAGACAGACAGACAGACAGACAGACAGACAGACAGACAGACAGACAGACAGACAGACAGACAGACAGACAGAGAAGGGGGGTGGAGGCAGACAAAGAAAGAGACAGAGCACTAAAGATGGAGAGAGAAAAAGAGAGAGATGGGTGCATCTGTATCTGTCTGACTGACTGACTGTCTGGTGTCTGTCTGACTGTGCTCTTTAAATAATGGAGCCAATAAGATTCGGAGCACTGACTGAAGCACATCTCTGAATAGGGCCAGGGGTTCACCGCTCCAGAGACCAGACAAATCATAAAGTGTAAATTTGCATTCATCACTGAAGAGTAATGGAACAAGTCACAGCTGTGACTGTGTCATAAATGGCACCCTATTCCCCTTTATAGTGCACTATTTTTAACCAGAGCCCTATGGCTTAGAACTCTGAATATCAAGGTCCAAGAATTTCATTTTTCATTAGGCATTTATTGCAACTAAGACATCCCTGGCATCGGCTAACTTCCCAAGACTTTGTGAATAAGAAATGTAATAGATTAACTTTGAAGAAGAGAAAAACGCAAAACTCTTGAGTCAACTATAATAATATAATATTATAACCTTCTGTAATACATATTTATCAACATACAAAACTTCCCCATGGCATCTGATGTCGTCAGTAGTACCATGATAAAAGTGAAGTGAAGAGACAGAATAATGCTGTGATTTTAAACATCGGGTGAGTTATGTTTCCATCAGAATCCTCATCGTCATAGTTCTGCAATGACGTGGTCAAACAACCTCTCTTTGACATACCTTTAGGCCTAATTTTTTTTAAATCACACAGCAACTCAAATACGTTTTCAACATGATTGACATAGTTACCTGTTCCAATAACTTTCTGTATCTCTGTGTGGCTTGTTGAATGAGATCACGGACTTTCCATCCCTCCTTACACGGAACCACGACACTCGTCTGTCCAAATGTCACTGTCACTTTCATGATGATGATGATGATGATGATGATGGTGGTGGTTTCTTCATTCAAGTTAGCGCTTTTTGGAATGTCCAGAAGTTCCTTCCTTGATCACTTTCTCTGCATCAACAGGTGTTTTTGAGTTTTGTCTTGACTCACGGAATGCAAATAATGATTTATATCCTGTACACTTGTGTCAGGTTAGTAACTCTAAAATACTCAACGAATAGATTCCCACGAAGCGCTATTATATATCATTATATAGCTAATAGCTAGCCGGCTGCAGTTACTTGTACAGTAGCAGATATGCTAACTTATTTTTATATTCATTTGACTAGCATCCACACCAAAGTCATGTAGCAAGATGCTATCACATATAGTCTATGTGATGCTATCGCTAGCAGCTACCTAGCACAACTCGCTAACCAACAAAGTTCCAACTAACTAAAACGTTAGATACTGTTAGCTAGCTAAACAAGTCAGCAAAGAAGTGAGTAAAAACCGTCATATATATATATAAAAAAATATCTATATCTAAATTAGGTAGCTGATCACACTTTATAAACGTGTTTTACCAAGTTGACTTGGGGAAAAGATGGATACTAACGTAACGGGCTCAGGTATCACTATTCCACAAGTTTTCCTTGTTCCTTCTCCTCCTTCTTCTTCTTCTTCTCCTCCTCTTTCTTCTTCTTCTCCTTCTTCTTTAGGCCGGTTTCGTGTTCTGATTCGCACCAATAAACGTATGCTGTAATAAGAGTACTTTTTAAAATATTTTTTGAGATATATATATATATATATTGGGTGTAAAGATAAAGTTATCAACGTAGCTAGTCAGACTTTAGTCGATGGTTAACTTTTGTAAGTAAAAAAAAAAAGAAAGTTCCTGTCTGTTCCTTTCAGCTCTGACCAGTTCCCGAACACACTAGGGGCCATTCACTAGTTACCACAGCCACAAGGTTTTTACCCACGCCTATTTCTACAATTTATCTTCTTATTTAAAATCTGATTTTAATCCTAACCTAAACCTTCATCTTAACCACACTTGGTAACATTATGCCTAACCATAACCTTAAATTAAGACTAAAAATCACTTGTTTTTTTTACGATATAGTCAATTTTGACTTGTGGATGTATGGAAACCAACTCAACTCGTTGCTGTCACTTTGTTGACGGGACAATGCCTTATTTCAAAGGAGGGACGCAGGGTTGTCACTAGTTACCGCAGCCACAAAGTCAAAATTGGCCTATAGGCAAAAAAAATCATGAAAACAAACATTTGCTTGTTGGTCCTCATTTAAGGTTAGGCATAAGGTTACCAGTGTGGTTAGGTTTAGGTTTAAAATCAGATTTTAAGAGACATTTAGACACCTCTTCAACAGGAGGTTGAATACATTTGGTTTGGTCCATAAAACCCTCATCAACTTTTACAGATGCACCATCGAGAGCATCCTGTCAGGCTGTATTACCACCTAGTACGGCAACTGCACCGTCCGCAACCGCAGGATTCCCCAGAGGGGGGTGCATCACCGGGTGCATCACGCACCACTGGGGGCACACTGCAGCACCTGTTGTCACAGGAAGGCCAAAAAGATCATCAAGGACCACCCGAGCCACGTCCTGTTCACCCCGCTACTATCCAGAAGATCAAATCAAATCAAATGTATTTTATATAGCCCTTCGTACATCAGCTGATATCTCAAAGTGCTGTACAGTAACCATCAAGCACAACCCGAGCCACGTCCTGTTCACCCCGCTACCATCTAGAAGATCATCAAGGACCACCCGAGCCATGTCCTGTTCACCCCGCTACCATCCAGAAGACCATCAAGGACCACCCGAGCCACGTCCTGTTCACCCCGCTACCATCCAGAAGACCATCAAGGACAACCCGAGCCACGTCCTGTTCACCCCGCCACCATCCAGAAGACCATCAAGGACAACCCGAGCCACGTCCTGTTCACCCCGCTACCATCCAGAAGACCATCAAGGACCACCCGAGCCACGTCCTGTTCACCCCGCTACCATCCAGAAGACCATCAAGGACCACCCGAGCCACGTCCTGTTCACCCCGCTACCATCCAGAAGACCATCAAGGACCACCCGAGCCACGTCCTGTTCACCCCGCTACCATCCAGAAGACCATCAAGGACCACCCGAGCCACGTCCTGTTCACCCCGCTACCATCCAGAAGACCATCAAGGACCACCCGAGCCACGTCCTGTTCACCCCGCTACCATCCAGAAGACCATCAAGGACCACCCGAGCCACGTCCTGTTCACCCCGCCACCATCCAGAAGACCATCAAGGACCACCCGAGCCACGTCCTGTTCACCCCGCTACCATCCAGAAGACCATCAAGGACCACCCGAGCCACGTCCTGTTCACCCCGCTACCATCCAGAAGACCATCAAGGACCACCCGAGCCACGTCCTGTTCACCCCGCCACCATCCAGAAGACCATCAAGGACCACCCGAGCCACGTCCTGTTCACCCCGCCACCATCCAGAAGACCATCAAGGACCACCCGAGCCACGTCCTGTTCACCCCGCTACCATCCAGAAGACCATCAAGGACCACCCGAGCCACGTCCTGTTCACCCCGCTACCATCTAGAAGAAAGGTCAGTTATTACTCCATTGGTTAAAAACAACAAGAATGTAACGATGTAGAAATTCAACATATGTTTAAAACGATCATGTGGTTTGTCATAGACCAGGGGGTATTTCAAATCTTATCCCATGAGGTCCAGAGCCTGCTGGTTATCTGTTCTACCTGATCATTCATTGCACCTACCTGGTGTACCAGGTCTGAATCAGTCCTTGATTAGACGGGAGTAATTCCTCACGCTTCCAGGTTCAGATTTTGAATTTGAGGGTCGTAGACTGTCAGTTACTGTCTATGACTTTGGTGTTACTGTAAATTATAATGACATTTTTCCAACAACAAAAAAACAGCTGTTTATTATATCAAGTGTTGGGGCTGTCGTTATGTTGAGAAACGCAGTAGGAGAAGAGTGGGTTTGAACCAGCGACTTCACTGGGGGACGCTGTGTGTAAACTGTCCCGTTTAGGCTACTTGTGAAAGGAGCACAGTACCTCCTGTGACAGAGGATATTCAATTGGCATATTTATTTTCCTGTCCACGGAAGATAACCTCATGCTGAACTTCATCTAACCGTGAAATTGAGAAATACAATATTTTTTCCTTGAAAAACCTAGCCTGTTTAAAATAGCAACTCATAGTAGAATAGGGAGAATGAACAGCATTTTAGTAGTTCACCCAGTTTCAAATCAAATCAAATCAAATCAAATTTTATTTGTCACATACACATGGTTAGCAGATGTTAATGCGAGTGTAGCGAAATGCTTGGCTTCTAGTTCCGACAATGCAGTAATAACCAACAAGTAATCTAACTAACAATTCCACACAGCCTTGAAGCATCGTTGAAGCATCGTTACCCATCGCTCCACAAAAGCTTAGTTGTTCCCCTTGCAGCACCCCGCTGACTAGCTGCCATTTCACATTTGTAGATTCAACGAAGCAAATCATAAATAAACCATTTAGTTGAGTTATGTGATGATTTGTATTATATATCCCTGCAATGGGGCTCCCGAGTAACGTAGAGGTCTAAGGCACTGCATCTCACTGTTTGAGGTTGTCACTACAGACACCTCTGGTTCAAATCCAGGCTGTAATCACAACCGGCTGTGTATTGGGAGTCCCATAGGGCGGTGCACAATTGGTCCGGGTTTGGCCGGTTGTAGGCCGTCATTGTAAATAAGAATTTGTTCTTAACTGACTTTTTTTTTCTTACAAACAACATTTGTATTTATGTTCTTTCTGTTCTACTCGAATGGCATGTGAAAGCGACAAATCCAGGTGCACCCTGGGAGCTGCACTCTTCCATTCATTGAAGAAATTCAGTTAAACCCAAGTCCCATTCATGTTTATTTTTTTTACATATCCACTAAGTGCAACTTTATGTGCATTGTTTGTGGATTGGTTTCATTTGACTTCATATAGCTGCGGGAACGAAAACAGTCGGCCAGATTTAGCTGTTTACTACCCAAGAGGCGACGCTGATGATGAGAAGCAGGTACAGGGAGTGGACATTTTAATTAAAAACAGACATGGAACAGGACAGGACCAGCGTCAGAACAAAACGACATTCAACAATAATACTGAAGCGGGGAACAACCTGGGGAACAGACAGATATAGGGTAGGTAATGAAAACAGATGATTGAGTCCAGGTGTGTCCAATGACTCGCTGATGCGCGTGACGAGGGAAAAGGGTGTGTGTAATGACTGTGGCAGGTGTGTGTAGTACTGGGCAGCCTGGCGCCCTCGAGTGCCAGGGAGGGAGAGCGGGAGCAGTCGTGACACTTATGAAATATTTATAATAAATATTTTGTCTAAAACAATTTGCTAATTGATAAAATATATACATAATCACTTACTAGTAAACTAGCAAACCTTCTTGAATCATGTCATCAAGCTAATTATACTTTTTATACTCAAAACTAATCATATTCATGTTGTCAACAAGTGTAACTATCGACTAAGATGTTGTAATAGCTAATAGTTGGCTAATGGTTGTTGTTTTACTATCCCTCTTGAAGATATTGATATGCAGAGGGGGTGGCAGGGTAGCCTAGTGGTTAGGGTGTTGCACTAGTAGCCAAAAGGTTGCAAGATCAAATCTCCTGAGCTGACAAGGTAAAAAAAAAAAACTGTTTTTCTGCCCCTGAACAAGGCAGTTAAACCCACTGATCCTAGACCGTCATTGTAAATAAGAATTTGTTCTTAACTGACTTGCCTGGTTAAATAAAGATAAGAAAAAAGAGACTGGAGGAGATGGAGAGACAACAGCGCACTCAAGGTTTGGATCCCACTGCCCAATCATCAATATGGTCCGGAGTTTATGTCAAAACAAGGCTACATCGTCCTGACAGTCTGCTGGGTGCTGAGAATGTCCATGACGAGAAGATGTAGAGAAGCAGTCATCCGCTGTAGAGATCACATTGGCATTTGAGTGGTTCTACACAGTGTGATATCTCTCTGCATAGGAATTATTCTCTGCACGATAGGGAAGTTCAAGGCCCCACACATTTTGTTCTCCTACACCATCTGTGACCAGGGTAGGTTCCTCAATTGCATGTGTATGCCTTGAATTGATGTAAGTGTATTTTTTGTAAATTGACATGATTTCCCCCCCCCCCCTGCTTTTCTCTCCCCACAGTGTGCCTCTTGGCTACAGAACTTCCCTAAAAGGTTTGCTCCTGTGACCCTGTTAACGTTGCAGTGACTGCTGGCAGAGCCGTCATCAGAGACATCATTTTCGTTTGCATAAATGGTAATAAGGAATCATTTTCTATTACTTATAGCTTATCAACCACATTACAGCAACATAACAGCCATTTTACAGCAACATATCAACAACATAACAGCAACATCACAGCCACTTTACAGCAACATAACAGCAACATAACAGCAACATTACAGCAACATAACAGCAACATAACAGCCACTTTACAGCAACATAACAGCCACTTTACAGCAACATTACAGCAACATAACAGCCACTTTACAGCAACATTACAGCAACATAACAGCAACATTACAGCAACATTACAGCAACATAACAGCAACATTACAGCAACATAACAGCAACATAACAGCAACATAACAGCAACATAACAGCAACATCACAGCCACTTTACAGCAACATTACAGCAACATAACAGCAACATAACAGCAACATTACAGCAACATAACAGCCACTTTACAGCAACATTACAGCAACATAACAGCAACATAACAGCAACATTACAGCAACATAACAGCCACTTTACAGCAACATTACAGCAACATAACAGCAACATAACAGCAACATTACAGCAACATAACAGCCACTTTACAGCAACATTACAGCAACTTTACAGGAACATTAGTTAGATTACTTGTTGGTTATTACTGCATTGTCGGAACTAGAAGCACAAGCATTTCGCTACACTCACATTAACATCTGCTAACCATGTGTATGTGACAAATAAAATTTGATTTGATTTTATTTGATTTGAACATAACAGCAACATAACGGCCACTTTACAGCAACATTACAGCAACATTACAACAACATTACAGCCACTTTACAACAACATTACAGCAACATTACAGCAACATATCAACAACATTACAGCAACATAACAGCCACTTTACAGCAACATTACAGCAACATAACAGCCACTTTACAGCAACATAACAGCCACTTTACAGCAACATTACAACCACTTTACAGCAACATTACAGCAACATTACAGCCACTTTACAGCAACATAACAGCCACTTTACAGCAACATAACAACCACTTTACAGCAACATAACAACCACTTTACAGCAACATAACAACCACTTTACAGCCACTTTACAACAACATATCAACCACATTACAGCAACATATCAACCACATTACATCAACATATCAACCACATTACATCAACATAACAACCACTTTACAGCAACATATCAACCACTTTACATCAACATATCAACCACATTACATCAACATATCAACCACTTTACATCAACATATCAACAACATTACAGCAACATATCAACCACTTTACAGCAACATTACAGCAACATATCAACCACATTACAGCCAATTACGGGTTTGGCCCAGCGTCGTCCGGGTTAGGGGAGGGTTTGGCCCAGCGTCGTCCGGGTTAGGGGAGGGTTTGGCCCAGCGTCGTCCGGGTTAGGGGAGGGTTTGGCCCAGCGTCGTCCCGGTTAGGGGAGGGTTTGGCACAGCGTCGTCCGGGTTAGGGGAGGGTTTGGCCCAGCGTCGTCCGGGTTAGGGGAGGGTTTGGCTCAGCGTCGTCCCGGTTAGGGGAGGGTTTGGCCCAGCGTCGCCCGGGTTAAGGGAGGGTTTGGTCGGCAGGGATGTCCTTGTCCCATCACGCACTAGCGACTCCTGTGGCGGGCCGGGCGCAGTCCACGCTGACACGGTCGCCAGGTATATCATGTTTCCTCCGACATATTGGTGCGGCTGGCTTCAGGGGTTAAGCGAGCATTGTGTCAAGAAGCAGTGCGGCTTGGTTGGGTCGTGTTTCAGAGGACACACGGCTTTCGACCGCCTCCCCGTACAGACGGGAGTTTACGGGAGTTGCAGCGATGGGACAAGACTGTAACTACCAATTAGATACTGCGAAATTGGGGAGAAAAAAGGGGGTAAAAATAAATAAGCTTCCTCGAGTACATCTACCGCAAGTTTGAGGAGGACAATCTTTGCAACGTCTGTCCGGCCTGTACCCAATACATGATGGCAGGTTCAGCTGATGGCAACAAGAAACTCTACAGGTTCAAGAAAGCAAACTAGTGTTGTTTTTTAATGTAAAACTGCAGGAGTGTAGGAGTGCGACTTTTACGTAATCAGTAGTTGTCTCAAATAATGACGATCTTAAAACTATTTTACATTCATGGCGGAGAGTTTCTATGAACACCTTGCTTCTTAAATAAAGATTTGTTTTTCTTTTTGTTTACGTTCTTGTTGTCAGTGTTTACATTTCCAAACAGATATCTGTAAAGCCTGTTGTATCCCAGTATTTATTTATGTAAATACATTTGAAAAATCACACAAAAATGTATTATCTTGTTTTGTTTGACATGTTAGAGCTGAGGAGCCAGGTTAGGGCCGAGGAGCCAGGTTAGGGCCGAGGAGCCAGGTCAGGGCCGAGGAGCCAGGTTAGGGCCGGGGAGCCAGGTTAGGGCCGAGGAGCCAGGTTAGGGCCGAGGAGCCAGGTTAGGGCCGAGGAGCCAGGTTAGGGCCGAGGAGCCAGGTCAGGGCCGAGGAGCCAGGTCAGGGCCGAGGAGCCAGATTAGGGCTGAGGAGCCAGGTTAGGGCCGAGGAGCCAGGTTAGGGCCGAGGAGCCAGGTTAGGGCTGAGGAGCCAGGTTAGGGCCGAGGATCCAGGTTAGGGCCGAGGAGCCAGGTTAGGGCTGAGGAGCCAGGTTAGGGTTGAGGCCGAGGAGCCAGGTTAGGGCCGAGGAGCCAGGTTAGGGTTGAGGCTGAGGAGCCAGGTTAGGGTTGAGGCCGAGGAGCCAGGTTAGGGCCGAGGAGCCAGGCTTGAGCTGAGGAGCCAGGTTAGGGCTGAGGAGCCAGGTTAGGGCTGAGGAGCCAGGTTAGGGCTGAGGAGCCAGGCTAGAGCTGAGGCTGAGGAGCCAGGTTAGGGCTGAGGAGCCAGGTTAGGGCCGAGGAGCCAGGTTAGGGCCGAGGAGCCAGGTTAGGGCCGAGGAGCCAGGTCAGGGCCGAGGAGCCAGGTTAGGGCTGAGGCTGAGGAGCCAGGTTAGGATCGAGGAGCCAGGCTGGGGCTGAGGCTGAGGAACCAGGTTAGGGCTGAGGCTGAGGAGCCAGGTTAGGGCTGAGGAGCCAGGTTAGGGCTGAGGCTGAGGAGCCAGGTTAGGATCGAGGAGCCAGGTTAGGGCTGAGGAGCCAGGTTAGGGCTGAGGCTGAGGAGCCAGGTTAGGATCGAGGAGCCAGGCTGGGGCTGAGGCTGAGGAACCAGGTCAGGGCTGAGGCTGAGGAGCCAGGTTAGGGCTGAGGCTGAGGAGCCAGGTTAGGGCTGAAGCTGAGGAGCCAGGTTAGGGCCGAGGAGCCAGGTTAGGGCTGAGGAGCCAGGTTAGGGCTGAGGAGTCAGGTTAGGGCTGAGGAGCCAGGTTAGGGCTGAGGCTGAGGAGCCAGGTTAGGGCCGAGGAGCCAGGCTGGGGCTGAGGCTGAGGAGCCAGGCTGGGGCTGAGGAGCCAGACTTCTATGATGAAGTATTTCTAGCCAAAGACTGTGAAGTGTTCACCATGAGATTCACAATGCTGTGAAGAATGTCAGTACTAGAATGGGTTGAGAAACATGTTTCTTTCACTGTTTTTTGGCCTGAATTTTGAGCAACATGTAACTTCAACTATTTTGGTTTGAATTTACTTAAATTCTTGTTTTATTTATGTAGACTCAAGCCAAAGGCAGTTGTGGGACACCACATTGGAAAGCAGCTAGGGAAACTGCTAGAAGGGTCAACAAGCTTGAAGAGGAGTGTGTTGAGATTTGACGTATGCAGGAAATGGCTTCCTTCTCAGGGTACTAAACATGTGTAGATGGGAAATCTGAGGTATTAGATGTTATGGCATTACGATGTAATTCAGATGTTTGATGTGTATCGATTTGAAATAGCTTTAATGATGTTTTAAACTCTGCTTTCAGATATATGAATCCAGAAGGGGCCGGCAAACAGCTGGTGAGGAAGTCGAATAGGTAATTTATACACATATTTTATATTTTTTTATTTTATCTTTATTTTTCCAGGCAAGTCAGTTAAGAACAAATTCTTATTTTCATTGACGGCCTAGGAACAGTGGGTTAAACTGCCTTGTTCAGGGGCAGAATGTCAGATTTTTTTGTCAGCTCGTGGACTTGATTTTTCAACCTTTCGGTTACTAGTCCAACGCTCTAACCTCTAGACTACATGCCACTATGCCATTTATATAATATATGCCACTTAGCAGACGCTTGTATCCAAAGCCACTTAGTCATGTGTGCATGCATTTTTTCATTTTAAAGGTCAATAGCTACCTCTCCCGATGTGCTCAGACAACAAAGTACAAACCAGGTTTGTTGACTTTATATACTTTGAGGCCTTTTTTATGTCAACTTGAATGTCTACTTTTCATATAAATGCTGGAGCCTTCACAGTGAGGACAAGAAGTGCTGACTGCATGAAAGACAGAAGAGGGACATCCTCCATGTTGTCCAGAAGCTACAGAACCAGTCTAAAGTTTGGACACACCTTCTCATTCAAGGGTTTTTCTTTATTTTTTACTATTTTCTACATTGTAGAATATTAGTGAAGACATCAACACTGTGAAATAACACATATGGAATCATATAGTAACCAAAAAAAAGTGCTAAACAAGTCCAAATATTCTTCAAAGTAGCCACCCTTTGCCTTGATGACAGCTTTGCACACACTTCGCATTCTCTCAACCAGCTTCACCTGGAATGCTTTGCCAACAGTCTTGAAGGAGTTCTCACATATGCTGAACACTTATTGGTTGTTTTTCCTTCACTCTGCGCTCCAACTCATCCCAAACCATCTCAATTGTGGAGGCCAGATAAATATACTGTAGCCTGTAGCTTAACAATAATAAGTTGAAATGAGTTTTTAGTTGCTGATTCGTAGGTAAACCGGAGGTGAACAAGATTTGAATCATGTCCTGTTTTTCTTTACCTTTACTCAAATTCTTATGGTCACCCTCCCTTCACATTTCTCACTGTCAATCATGAATTATAATTCTTTTAAGTTTTTTTAAACCAGTCAAACGTAAATTCGACAATCTGCATGCCAACCATTTGATCTCAAACAGGTTTTCATGGGGGATGTCCGTTTTGATTGGTTGATTCAGTTGTGATCTAACTCTTTTATGCGAGCACCATTCTCCAGAGTGACCCTGTTCTCTGGGCAGCCGAGCGAGTAGAGCAGAGAAGTAGAGAATCCCGCACATGCTCAGAAGCTTCTGACCTTTAGCTGTCGGGAGGAGGGGTCCAGAGCAGTGGGACCTGCAGCCCCTCCGTTAACCTGTTGTGCCATTACTGAAATGTGAACTGTGAATACATGACCCTTTTAGCAGTATTAAGCCGACCATATTGTACTCCACACCAAATGAATTGTAATCCCAATAAGTGTTTAAATTATTATTTTTTTTGTCTAAAGTATAAATTGCTTCTCCTGCTGTTTTCCAATCGCAAACAGACTGTGGCAAAAGATCTCTGAGGAGAAGAAGGTGCTTTTTTCATGGGATTTATACAGTACAACAGTCTTGAATCACACGAAGAGCACAATAAATACTGCAGCAAACCATGGCAGCAACCCAACACAGGTGTCACGCCCTGGTCAAAGTATTTTGTGTTTATCTTTATGTATTTGGTCAGGCCAGGGTGTGGCATGGGGTTTTTGTAACTGTGGTGTGTTTGTCTTGGGGTTTTGGTGGTGGTATTGGGATTGTTGCTTAGTGGGTTATCTAGCAAAGTCTACGGCTGTCTGGAGTGGTTCTCAATTAGAGGCAGGTGCTTATCGTTGTCTCTGATTGGGAACCATATTTGGCCAGCCATATTCTTTGAGTTTGTCGTGGGTGATTGTCCTTAGTGTCTTACTTGTACTCTCTGTTAGTTTGCACTAGATAGGCTGTTTTCGGTTTTCATTACGTTTATTGTTTTGTAGTGTTTAGTGATTAGTCGTGTTTACGTTTTGTTTAAATAAATATGGATCGCAATCGGCGCGCTGCAGTTTGGTCCGACTCTCCTTCATCACCACTAGAAAACCGTAACAGAATCACCCACCACCAACGGACCAAGCGGCGTGTCAACAGGCAGGAGCAGCCGAAAAAGGAGATGCTCAACAAGGATTTCTGGTCATGGGAGGAAATCTTCGACGGGAGAGGACCCTGGGCTAAACCAGGGGAGTGTAGCCGCCCAAAGGAGCAGCAGGAACAGAGGCAACAGAGGCAACAGAGGCAGCAGCAGGAGCAGCAGCTGCAGTGGGAGAGGCTGCACTACCTGGAGAAATGGACATGGGAGGACGAACTGGACGGTAAAGGACCCTGGGATCAGCCTGGAGATTATTGTCGCCCCAAAGCCGAGCTGGAGGCAGCAAAAGCAGAGAGGCGGCATTATGAGGAGCTAGCACGGCAGAGCGGATGGAAGCCCGAGAGTCAGCCCCAAAAATGTATTGGGGGGGGGCTTACAGGGAGTATGGCTATGCCAGGTTGGAGACCTGCGCAAGCTCCCTGTGCTTACCGGGGGGCTGGAGAGACCGGGCAGGCACCGTGTTATGCTGTGGAGCGCACGGTGTCTCCAGTGCGGGTGCACAGCCCGGTTCGGTATATTCCAGCTCCGCGTATCGGCCGGGCATCTGGTCCCCAGTGCGTCTCCTTGGGCCGGCTTACATGGCACCAGCCTTGCGCTCGGTGTCTCCGGTTCGCCTGCATAGCCCAGTGCGGGCTATTCCACCTCGCCACACTGGCAGGGCAACCGAGAGCATTCAACCAGGTAAGGTTGGGCAGGCTCGGTGCTCAAGAGCTCCAGTGTGCCTGCACGGCCCGGTCTATCCGTCACCACCTCCACGCACCAGTCCTCCGGTGGCAGCCGCCCGCACTAGGCTGTCTCTCCGGCCCATCCTTACGGGGGCTCCCTCTTCTCCAGTGCTGCCAGAGCCTTTCTCCTCTCCTGCGCTGCCGGAGTCTCCCGCCTGTCCAGCGCTGCCAGAGCCTTTCTCCTCTCCTGCGCTGCTGGATTCTCCCGCCTGTTTAGCGCAGTCAGAGCCTTCCTCCTCTCCTGTGCTGCCGGAGTCTCCCTCCTCTCCAGCGCTGTCAGAGCCTTTCTCCTCTACAGCACTGCTGGAGTCTCCCGCCTGTTTAGCGCAGCCAGAGCTGTCAGTCTGCATGGAGCAGCCCGAGCTGTCAGTCTGCATGAAGCAGTCAGTCTGCATGGAGCAGCCAGAGATGTCAGTCTACATGAAGCAGCCCGAGCTGCCAGTCTGCATGAAGCAGCCAGTCTACATGGAGCAGCCAGAGCTGTCAGTCTGCATGAAGCAGCCAGAGCTGTCAGTCTGCAAGGAGCTGTCAGTCTGCAAGGAGCTGTCAGTCTGCAAGGAGCTGTCAGTCTGCAAGGAGCTGCCAGTCTGCAAGGAGCTGCCAGTCTGCAAGGAGCTGCCAGTCAGCACGGAGCCGCCAGAGCTGTCAGTCTGTAAGAAGCCGCCAGAGCTGTCAGCCTATATGGAGCAGCTAGTGCCGCCAGTCTGCCCAGCGCCGCCAGTGCCCCCAGTCTGCCCAGCGTCGCCAGTCTGCCCAGCGTCGCCAGTCTGCCCAGCACCGCCAGTCTGCCCAGCGTCGCCAGTCTGCCCAGCGTCGTCAGTCTGCCCAGCGCCTCCAGTCTGCCTAGCGCCGCCAGTCTGCCCAGCGCCGCCAGTCTGCCCAGCGCCGCCAGTCTGCCCAGCGCCGCCAGTCTGCCCAGCGCCGCCAGTCTGCCCAGCGCCGCCAGTCTGTCCAGTGTCGCCAGATCTGCCAGTCAACCAGACTCTTCCAGATCTGCCAGTCAACCAGACTCTTCCAGATCTGCCAGTCAACCAGACTCTTCCAGATCTGCCAGTCAACCAGACTCTTCCAGATCTGCCAGTCAACCAGACTCTTCCAGATCTGCCAGTCAACCAGACTCTTCCAGATCTGCCAGTCAACCAGACTCTTCCAGATCTGCCAGTCAACCAGACTCTTCCAGATCTGCCAGTCAACCAGACTCTTCCAGATCTGCCAGTCAACCAGACTCTTCCAGATCTGCCAGTCAACCAGACTCTTCCAGATCTGCCAGTCAACCAGACTCTTCCAGATCTGCCAGTCAACCAGGATCTTCCAGAGCTGCCAGTCAACCAGGATCTTCCAGATCTGCCAGTCAACCAGGATCTTCCAGATCTGCCAGTCAGCCAGGATCTGCTGAAACCACCAGCCAGCCAGGATCTGGTAGATCTATCTACCTGCCTGAGCTTCCTCTCACTCCTGAGCTTCCTCTCACTCCTGAGCTTCCTCTCACTCCTGAGCTTCCTCTCACTCCTGAGCTTCCTCTCACTCCTGAGCTTCCTCTCACTCCTGAGCTTCCTCTCACTCCAGAGCTTCCTCTCACTCCTGAGCTTCCTCTCACTCCTGAGCTTCCTCTCACTCCTGAGCTTCCTCTCACTCCAGAGCTTCCTCTCACTCCCGAGCTTCCCCTCAGTCCCGAGCTGCCTCAGTCCTGAGCTGTCCTTCAGTCCCGATCTGCTCCTCAGTCCAGTGGGGTTCTGGGTGAGGACTACTAGGCCATGGTCGGCGGCGAGGGTGGACTATCCAGGGACGAAAGGAGAGGGGACTAGGACATTAACTGAGTGTGGTCCACGTCCCGCGCCGGAGCCGCCACCATGGACAGACGCCCACCCGGACCCTCCCTATTGTTTTGAGGTGCGTTCGGGAGTCCGCACCTTAGGGGGGGGGGTTCTGTCACGCCCTGGTCAAGTATTTTGTGTTTATCTTTATGTATTTGGTCAGGCCAGGGTGTGGCATGGGGTTTTTGTAACTGTGGTGTGTTTGTCTTGGGGTTTTGGTGGTGGTATTGGGATTGTTGCTTAGTGGGTTATCTAGCAAAGTCTATGGATGTCTGGAGTGGTTCACAATTAGAGGCAGGTGCTTATCGTTGTCTCTGATTGGGAACCATATTTAGGCAGCCATATTCTTTGAGTTTGTCGTGGGTGATTGTCCTTAGTGTCTTACTTGTACTCTCTGTTAGTTTGCACTAGATAGGCTGTTTTCGGTTTTCATTACGTTTATTGTTTTGTAGTGTTTAGTGTTTAGTCGTGTTTACGTTTTGTTTAAATAAATATGGATCGCTATCGACACGCTGCAGTTTGGTCCGACTCTCCTTCATCACCACTAGAAAACCATAACAACAGGTCTACGTGAGACTCAAATAACTTTCCAATCAATATGTGTTACGCCTAAATTAAAATGTTAGAGCCACTGGGTTAAACAATTATCAAAGCACTTAGCCACTTTAATAAAATGGAACATGAGTCACTTTAATAATGGCCACTTTAATAATGTTTACATATCTCGCATTACTCATCTCATATGTATATAATGTTTACTGTGTCCTTCAATATATATTCTTTACTATCTATTGCATCTCAGCCACTCTGTCACTACTCATCCATATATTTTATACTTAATATATTCCATTCCTTTACTAGATTGTGTGTATTAGGTTTTGTTGTGGAATTTGTTAGATATTAGGTTTTGTTGTGGAATTTGTTAGATATTAGGTTGTTGTGGAATTGTTAGATATTACCTGTTAGATACTCCTACACTGTCGAATCTAGAAGCATAAGCATTTCGCTACACTCGCAATAACATCTGCTAACCCTGTGATCAATAACATCTGTTAACCGTGTGGATGTGACCAATAATATCTGCTAACCATGTGTATGTGATCAATAACATCTGCTAACTGTGTGGATGTGATCAATAACATCTGCTAACCATGTGACCAATAACATCTGCTAACCATGTGTATGTGACCAATAACATCTGCTAACCATGTGTATGTGATCAATAACATCTGCTAACCGTGTGGATGTGACCAATAACATCTGCTAACCATGTGTATGTGACCAATAACATCTGCTAACTGTGTGGATGTGATCAATAACATCTGCTAACCATGTGATCAATAACATCTGCTAACTGTGTGGATGTGACCAATAACATCTGCTAACTGTGTGGATGTGATCAATAACATCTGCTAACCATGTGATCAATAACATCTGCTAACCGTGTGGATGTGACCAATAACATCTGCTAACTGTGTGGATGTGATCAATAACATCTGCTAACCATGTGACCAATAACATCTGCTAACCATGTGTATGTGACCAATAACATCTGCTAACCATGTGTATGTGATCAATAACATCTGCTAACCGTGTGGATGTGACCAATAACATCTGCTAACCATGTGTATGTGACCAATAACATCTGCTAACTGTGTGGATGTGATCAATAACATCTGCTAACCATGTGATCAATAACATCTGCTAACCGTGTGGATGTGACCAATAACATCTGCTAACTGTGTGGATGTGATCAATAACATCTGCTAACCATGTGACCAATAACATCTGCTAACCATGTGACCAATAACATCTGCTAACCGTGTGGATGTGACCAATAACATCTGTTAACCATGTGTATGTGACCAATAACATATGTTAACCGTGTGGATGTGACCAATAACATATGTTAACCATGTGTATGTGACCAATAACATCTGTTAACCGTGTGGATGTGACCAATAACATCTGCTAACCGTGTGGATGTGACCAATAACATCTGTTAACCATGTGTATGTGACCAATAACATCTGCTAACCATGTGTATGTGACCAATAACATCTGCTAACCGTGTGACCAATAACATCTGCTAACCGTGTGGATGTGACCAATAACATCTGTTAACCGTGTGGATGTGACCAATAACATCTGCTAACCGTGTGTATGTGACCAATAACATCTGCTAACCCTGTGATCAATAACATCTGCTAACCATGTGTATGTGATCAATAACATCTGCTAACCGTGTGGATGTGACCAATAACATCTGCTAACTGTGCGGATGTGATCAATAACATCTGCTAACCATGTGACCAATAACATCTCCTAACCATGTGTATGTGACCAATAACATCTGCTAACCATGTGTATGTGATCAATAACATCTGCTAACCGTGTGGATGTGACCAATAACATCTGCTAACCATGTGTATGTGACCAATAACATCTGCTAACGGTGTGGATGTGATCAATAACATCTGCTAACCATGTGATCAATAACATCTGCTAACCGTGTGGATGTGACCAATAACATCTGCTAACTGTGTGGATGTGATCAATAACATCTGCTAACCATGTGACCAATAACATCTGCTAACCGTGTGTATGTGACCAATAACATCTGTTAACCGTGTGGATGTGACCAATAACATCTGTTAACCATGTGTATGTGACCAATAACATATGTTAACCGTGTGGATGTGACCAATAACATATGTTAACCATGTGTATGTGACCAATAACATCTGTTAACCGTGTGGATGTGACCAATAACATCTGCTAACCGTGTGGATGTGACCAATAACATCTGTTAACCATGTGTATGTGACCAATAACATCTGCTAACCGTGTTTATGTGACCAATAACATCTGCTAACCATGTGTATGTGACCAATAACATATGTTAACCGTGTGTATGTGACCAATAACATCTGCTAACCGTGTGGATGTGACCAATAACATCTGCTAACCGGGTGACCAATAACATCTGCTAACCGTGTGACCAATAACATCTGCTAACCATGTGTATGTGACCAATAACATCTGCTAACTGTGTGGATGTGATCAATAACATCTGCTAACCATGTGATCAATAACATCTGCTAACCATGTGACCAATAACATCTGCTAACCATGTGTATGTGACCAATAACATCTGCTAACCGTGTGACCAATAACATCTGCTAACCGTGTGTATGTGACCAATAACATCTGCTAACCCTGTGATCAATAACATCTGCTAACCATGTGTATGTGATCAATAACATCTGCTAACCGTGTGGATGTGACCAATAACATCTGCTAACTGTGTGGATGTGATCAATAACATCTGCTAACCATGTGACCAATAACATCTCCTAACCATGTGTATGTGACCAATAACATCTGCTAACCATGTGTATGTGATCAATAACATCTGCTAACCGTGTGGATGTGACCAATAACATCTGCTAACCATGTGTATGTGACCAATAACATCTGCTAACGGTGTGGATGTGATCAATAACATCTGCTAACCATGTGATCAATAACATCTGCTAACCGTGTGGATGTGACCAATAACATCTGCTAACTGTGTGGATGTGATCAATAACATCTGCTAACCATGTGACCAATAACATCTGCTAACCGTGTGTATGTGACCAATAACATCTGTTAACCGTGTGGATGTGACCAATAACATCTGTTAACCATGTGTATGTGACCAATAACATATGTTAACCGTGTGGATGTGACCAATAACATATGTTAACCATGTGTATGTGACCAATAACATCTGTTAACCGTGTGGATGTGACCAATAACATCTGCTAACCGTGTGGATGTGACCAATAACATCTGTTAACCATGTGTATGTGACCAATAACATCTGCTAACCGTGTTTATGTGACCAATAACATCTGCTAACCGTGTGTATGTGACCAATAACATATGTTAACCGTGTGTATGTGACCAATAACATCTGCTAACCGTGTGGATGTGACCAATAACATCTGCTAACCGGGTGACCAATAACATCTGCTAACCGTGTGACCAATAACATCTGCTAACCGTGTGGATGTGACCAATAACATCTGCTAACCATGTGGATGTGATCAATAACATCTGCTAACCATGTGGATGTGACCAATAACATCTGCTAACCGTGTGACCAATAACATCTGCTAACCATGTGACCAATACCATCTGTTAACCATGTGTATGTGACCAATAACATCTGCTAACCGTGTGGATGTGACCAATAACATCTGCTAACCGTGTGTATGTGACCAATAACATCTGCTAACCGTGTGGATGTGACCAATAACATTTTATTTGATACCATATTTTTTGGAAACTGCACTGTTGGTTAAGGGGCTCATAAATAAAGAATTTCACTGTAAGATCTACACCTGTTGAATTCGTTGCATGTGACCAATACAATTTGATTTGATTTGAGTGTTAAGTGCTAACCTGTTAGCGATGAACAGTCTAAAAAAACGCTAGAACACTAAAGGGTTTAATAAGAGGATGCCTCATTAGCTCGTTTTTTAATAAATATACACTATACACATATATATATACAATAACACTATACATATATATACAATATACACTATACATATATATACAATATACACTATACATATATATACAATATACACTATACACATATATATATACAATATAGCCTATACATATATATACAATATACACTATACACATATATACAATATACACTATACACATATATACAATATACACTATACACATATATATATACAATATAGCCTATACATATATATACAATATACACTATACACATATATATACAATATACACTATACATATATATACAATATACACTATACACATATATACAATATACACTATACACATATATATATACAATATAGCCTATACATATATATACAATATACACTATACACATATATACAATATACACTATACACATATATACAATATACACTATACACATATATACAATATACACTATACACATATATATATACAATATACACTATACATATATATACAATATACACTATACATATATATACAATATACACTATACATATATATACAATATACACTATACACATATATATACAAACGTATGTGGACACCCCCTTGGAATTTGTGGATTCTATTTCAACCACACCCGTTTCTGACAGGTATATATATATAAATCGAACACCCAGCCGTGCAATCTCCATAGACAAACATCGGCAGTAGAATGACCCATACTGAAGAGCTCAGTGGCTTTCAACGCCACCTGACATAGTGTTACCATAGAATTAGGAATACTAGAATGGTCATGAACCTTCTTATGACAGTACAAAAGGTTGGACGTTTTGCTCAGGGAGGTTGTCCATCTTTCCAACAAGTTCGTCAAGTTTCTGCCCTGCTAGAGCTTCCCCAGGTCAACTGTAAGTGCTGTTATTGTGAAGTGGAAACGTGTAGGAGCAACAACGGCTCAGCCGCGAAGTGGTAGGCCACACAAGCTCACAGAACTGGACCGCCGAGTGCTGAAGGCGCGTACCACACTCACTTCAGAGTTCCAAACTGCCTCTGGAAGCCACGCCATGAAGTGGGTTTCCATGGTCGAACAGCCGCACACACAAAGTCTAAGATCACTATGCGCAATGCCAAGCGTCGGCTGGAGTGGCGTAAAGCTCGCCACATATATAACAGCAAAGAGGGGGGGGGGGACCAACTCCATATTAATGCCCATGATTTTGGGAATGAGATTTTCGACGAGCAAGTTGTCCACATACTTCTGGTAAATGCAGTGTACCGTTGCGGAGACGGTCGACGTCCAAACCAAGAAGAAAGAAAGGTGTTTGACCACGTTGGTCAGCTTCTGACAGAGGAGAACGTCTGGTGATCGTCTCTTTTAGTTCTTATTCTCCCACTGACTAAAGAAAAGCCCTTTTCCTCTCACCTTCCTTCGCCTCCACAGATAAAAAATAAAAGCCTTTATTCTCAGTCAGACAAAATAACTAGAAGAGAACTGATGAAACTATACTTGGTGAGGAATATTGTGTTGCTTTGTCTGACGTGAACACTTGTAAATACAACACATTTACGACTCCTGGATTAGCCACTGGAAGAAACTCAGTAGCTTTGTGTAAATGATGCATTTATATTTATTTTGTGGATGATTTTCCCATGTTACTATTTGAATTTTCCACTCTACTTTGACTCATTAATTCAGCTTGGTTCATGTGTTAAAGTGTGTGGTGTGTGTGTGTGTGTGTGTGTGGGGGTGGAATTTCATGCACTCTGATGACACTATTAAAGCAGACTTTTCACATGACCTCAGTTTCTATGTCCCTTTGTTTTCTCTGTTAGGCTTTACTTTGGAAAAATGTAGATGACTGTTTCCTCTTAGGAGGTGGTGGTATGTTTGCTTAAACTAGCTCTTATCAGGATAGTACAGCTCCCACTGGCCTTCAGAGTGGAAAACATTTTAAAACTGGATCAACCTAGGCCACCTGACATAGTGTTACCATAGAATTAGGAATACTGGAATGGTCATGAACCTTTTTATGAGAGTACAAAAAGGTCAGCCATTTTGCTCCACCATTATTTTACCAGGCAGGTCATTTAAGAACAAATTCTTATTTACAATGACAGCCTAGGAACAGTGGGTTAACTGCCTTGTTCAGGGGCAGAACGACAGTTTTTGACCTTGTCAGCTCGGGGGATTCAAATCAAATCAAATGTATTTATAAAGCCCTTCGTACATCAGCTGATATCTCAAAGGGCTGTACAGAAACCCAGCATTAAACCCCAAACAGCAAGCAATGCAGGTGTAGAAGCACGGTGGCTAGGAAAAACTCCCTAGAAAGGCCAAAACCTAGGAAGAAACCTAGAGAGGAACCAGGCTATGTGGGGTGGCCAGTCCTCTTCTGGCTGTGCCGGGTGGAGATTATAACAGAACATGGCCAAGATGTTCAAATGTTCATAGATGACCAGCATGGTTCAATAATAATAAGGCAGAACAGTTGAAACTGGAGCAGCAGCACGGCCAGGTGGACTGGGGACAGCAAGGAGTCATCATGTCAGGTAGTCCTGAGGCATGGTCCTAGGGCTCAGGTCCTCCGAGAGAGAGAAAGAGAGAATTAGAGAGAGCACACTTAACTTCACACAGGACACCGAATAGGACAGGAGAAGTACTCCAGAGATAACAAACTGACCTTAGCCCCCCGACACATAAACTACTGCAGCATAAATACTGGAGGCTGAGACAGGAGGGTTCAAACTTGCAACCTTCCGGTTACTAGTCCAATGCTGTAACCACTAGGCTACCTGCCTCCTCTAACCACTAGGCTACCTGCCTCCCCTTATCAGACTGTGTGCTGTGATGAGATATTGTGCCAGCTAGCAGAATGATTCTATAAATTTTTTCAAATTAACTGTCAATATACCAACATTCCATTCAAACCAGGCAGTCAATCAAATCAAATCAAAGTTTATTTGTCACGTTGGCCAGGTGTAGACCTGACAGTGAAATGCTTTACTTACAGGCTCCACAGACGTACACTGGCTGACATCAGTTCATAGTCATAGGGGCAATTACCAGGTAACACAGTGTTTCACTGGAAAATATATGGCCACGGATTGCAACGTTAAACAAACCATATACAACTCTATGTGCAAGGTCTCATTTTAAAACGTTCCCCTGAAAATTGGACAAAAAAAACACTTTTAACTTGAAGAACAGTGGAGATGCATAGTTTGGTAACAGAATGATGATTTGTGCTGTTGGTGCCGTCATTCTGTTACCGAACCTGCACCGTTTTTCAGGTAAATGTGTTTTTGTCAAATCTTCAGTGGGAATTGATAAAAGTACAACAAAACCCTGTATAAACTGTATTTAATGATATAACAATATTTTAGGTTGACCATAATTCTAATGACATATTTAAGCAATAAGGCACAGGGGTGTGGTATATGACCACTGCTAAGGGCTGTTCTTAGTGCCTGGATAGAGCCTTAGCCGTGGTATATTGGCCATATACCACAAACCCCTGAGGTGCCTTATTGCCATTATAAACTTGTTACCAACATAACTAGAGCAGTAAAAATAAATATTTTGTCATACCCGTGGTATACGGTCTGATATACCACGGCTGTCAGCCAATCAGCATTCAGGGCTCGAACCACCCAGTTTATAATTGCTGATATAACACATGCCCTACTTTTATTTACCTGCCTAAGTAAAAGCAGGAAATGCATCACCTATGATTCTATTGCCATTCATTCCAATTACTGTAGACTGGTTTGGATTTCTCTCCGACCACAACGGCTCTCATTTCTCCCCGACCACAACGGCTCTCATTTCTCCCCGACCACAACGGCTCTCATTTCTCTCCGACCACAACGGCTCTCATTTCTCCCCGACCACAACGGCTCTCATTTCTCCCCGACCACAACGGCTCTCATTTCTCTCCGACCACAACGGCTCTCATTTCTCCCCGACCACAACGGCTCTCATTTCTCCCCGACCACAACGGCTCTCATTTTTCTCCGACCACAACGGCTCTCATTTCTCTCCGACCACAACGGCTCTCATTTCTCCCCAATCACAACGGCTCTCATTTCTCCCGACCACAACGGCTCTCATTTCTCCCCGACCACAACGGCTCTCATTTCTCCCCAATCACAACGGCTCTCATTTCTCCCCGACCACAACGGCTCTCATTTCTCCCCGACCACAACGGCTCTCATTTCTCCCCGACCACAACGGCTCTCATTTCTCCCCGACCACAACGGCTCTCATTTCTCTCCGACCACAACGGCTCTCATTTCTCCCCGACCACAACGGCTCTCATTTCTCCCCGACCACAACGGCTCTCATTTCTCCCCGACCACAACGGCTCTCATTTCTCCCCGACCACAACGGCTCTCATTTCTCCCCGACCACAACGGCTCTCATTTCTCCCCGACCACAACGGCTGTCATTTCTCTCCGACCACAACGGCTCTCATTTCTCCTCGACCACAACGGCTCTCATTTCTCCCTGACCACAACGGCTCTCATTTCTCCCCGACCACAACGGCTCTCATTTCTCCCCGACCACAACGGCTCTCATTTCTCCCCGACCACAACGGCTCTCATTTCTCCCCGACCACAACGGCTCTCATTTCTCCCCGACCACAACGGCTCTCATTTCTCCCCGACCACAACGGCTCTCATTTCTCCCCGACCTCAACGGCTCTCATTTCTCCCCGACCACAACGGCTGCCATTTCTCCTCGACCACAACGGCTCTCATTTCTCCCCGACCACAACGGCTCTCATTTCTCCCCGACCACAACGGCTCTCATTTCTCCCCGACCTCAACGGCTCTCATTTCTCCCCGACCACAACGGCTGCCATTTCTCCTCGACCACAACGGCAGCCATTTTCAAACCATTCTGGAACTTGAGGGTTTAATAGAACTGAAATGTTTGAATAAAGAAACGTTTACAAGAATTGGGCTCAAGACCAGATAGAACCAGGTATTACTACACATCATTATATGGTTGGACATTGTAGAGTTACAAATGGAATTGACTTTGATTAAATACTTATTTCCTAGATAACATCAATCATCATTGTTCTCTGGGGGTTGTGTAAGCCTACTCTGTAACACATGACCTGTATAAAGATGCTGCTGTGATCCTGTCCAGTCCATATGGTTACTACACTCTAGCCAATACGGTGAAGGCCTTACCTCTGCATGTCTGCTGTTTTTACATCTGTGTCCTCTGTGTTCATGGTGTGCTATGAACACCTCCCCACTGTTCTGCAAGAGGACAGGACGAGGAGGAGGAGGAGGGGTGAGAGAGAGGAAGAGAGGAACTGGGAGAGAGCTGAAGAGGAGAGGAGGAGGAGGAGGAGGAGGAGGAGGAGGAGGGGTGAGAGAGAGAGGAGAGAAACAGGGAGAGAGCTGAAGAGGAGAGGAGGAGGAGGGGTGAGAGAGAGGAGGAGAGAAACAGGGAGAGAGCTGAAGAGGAGAGGAGGAGGAGGGGTGAGAGAGAGGAGGAGAGGAACTGGGAGAGAGCTGAAGAGGAGAGGAGGAGGAGGGGTGAGAGAGAGGAGGAGAGGAACTGGGAGAGAGCTGAAGAGGAGAGGAGGAGGAGGAGGGGTGAGAGAGAGGAGAGGAACAGGGAGAGAGCTGAAGAGGAGGAGGAGGAGGAGGAGGAGGAGGAGGAGGGGTGAGAGAGAGGAGAGGAGGGAATCAGGTGCCATTTGGGACTAAGTAGTGCACTAAATAGGGAATCGGGTGCCATTTGGGACTTAGTAGTGCACTAAAGAGGGAATAGGGTGCCATTTGGGACTAAGTAGTGCACTAAATAGGGAATAGGGTGCCATTTGGGACAAAGTAGTGCACTAAATAGGGAATAGGGTGCCATTTGGGATGACACACTCTCTCTCTCCACTTAAACAACAGATTTTCCCCTCATTTGCAGTTTATCTCCTGATCCCCACATCCATCTTTGTCAAAGAAATTTCCCCATATGGTACACTCACAAAACAACCTTATTAAGGGCTTTCCAGGTCATGGGGAGAACTACTTTTGGAGGTGGAATAGTGGAGTCTTCTTCTTCTATTAATGGAACATTAGAATAGTGGAGTCTTCTATTAATGGAACATTAGAATAGTGGAGTCTTCTTCTATTAATGGAACATTAGAATAGTGGAGTCTTCTATTAATGGAACATTAGAATAGTGGAGTCTTCTTCAATTAATGGAACATTAGAATAGTGGAGTCTTCTTCTATTAATGGAACATTAGAATAGTGGAGTCTTCTTCTATTAATGGAACATTAGAATAGTGGAGTCTTCTATTAATGGAACATTAGAATAGTGGAGTCTTCTTCTATTAATGGAACATTAGAATAGTGGAGTCTTCTTCTATTAATGGAACATTAGAATAGTGGAGTCTTCTTCTATTAATGGAACATTAGAATAGTGGAGTCTTCTATTAATGGAACATTAGAATAGTGGAGTCTTCTTCTTCTATTAATGGAACATTAGAATAGTGGAGTCTTCTTCTTCTATTAATGGAACATTAGAATAGTGGAGTCTTCTTCTTCTATTAATGGAACATTAGAATAGTGGAGTCTTCTATTAATGGAACATTAGAATAGTGGAGTCTTCTTCTATTAATGGAACATTAGAATAGTGGAGTCTTCTTCTATTAATGGAACATTAGAATAGTGGAGTCTTCTTCTATTAATGGAACATTAGAATAGTGGAGTCTTCTTCTTCTATTAATGGAACATTAGAATAGTGGAGTCTTCTATTAATGGAACATTAGAATAGGGGAGTCTTCTTCTTCTATTAATGGAACATTAGAATAGTGGAGTCTTCTTCTATTAATGGAACATTAGAATAGTGGAGTCTTCTTCTTCTATTAATGGAACATTAGAATAGTGGAGTCTTCTTCTATTAATGGAACATTAGAATAGTGGAGTCTTCTTCTATTAATGGAACATTAGAATAGTGGAGTCTTCTATTAATGGAACATTAGAATAGTGGAGTCTTCTTCTATTAATGGAACATTAGAATAGTGGAGTCTTCTATTAATGGAACATTAGAATAGTGGAGTCTTCTCTTAATGGAACATTAGAATAGTGGAGTCTTCTTCTATTAATGGAACATTAGAATAGTGGAGTCTTCTTCTATTAATGGAACATTCGAATAGTGGAGTCTTCTTCTATTAATGGAACATTAGAATAGTGGAGTCTTCTATTAATGGAACATTAGAATAGTGGAGTCTTCTTCAATTAATGGAACATTAGAATAGTGGAGTCTTCTATTAATGGAACATTAGAATAGTGGAGTCTTTGAATAGTGGAGTCTCTGGAACCAGAGTCGTCCGGGTTAGGGGAGGGTTTGGTCGGCAGGGATGTCCTTGTCTCATTGCGCAATAGCGACTCCTGTGGCGGGCCGGGCGCAGTGCACGCTGACATTGTTGCCAAGTGTATGGTGTTTTCCTCCGAACACATTGATGTGGCTGGCTTCTGGGTTAAATGTGTCAAGAAGCAGTGCGGCTCACGGCCTTCGCCTCTCCAGAGTCCATACGGGATTTGCAGCGATGAGACAAGACTGTAACTACCAATCAGAAACCATGAAATCGGTAAGAATTCAAGAACTGGCTACATTTTTATTTCCAAAAATGCACTCAATAATACACCGGGTTCTAAAATCCATGACATAGTGATATCGGATCATTCTCCTGTGTCATGTTTAATTACACTAAAATACACATAGTGACAGAATTTGAAGAAGGAACAGAGCGCATCTTCTGGACCCAAAATGTATTAAAAACGCGAAAGCCCCCAAAAATTCAACCTTTACAAACGTTGACATAGAGGACAGAGAAAAGCCGAACCCACGATGTCATTTATTATGCCTTTGAGGCATACATTATGGAAATGATAATCTCATACTCTGCTAAAGTTAAATCTAATTTAGAAATTAAAATTAAAAAACAAACATACAGTCAATAATACAGTAGAAAAATAAGTCGATATACGATGTGAGAAAATGAGATGAGATAAGGGAGGTAAAGGAAAAAAAAGGCCATGGTGGCAAAGTAAATACAATATAGCAAGTAAAACACTGGAATTGCAGTGGAAGAATGTGCAAAGTAGAGATAGAAATAATGGGGTGCAAAGGAGCAAAATAAATTAATAAATACAGTAGAGGTAGTTGTTTGGGCTAAATTATACATGGGCTATGTACAGGTGCAGTAATCTGTGAGCTGCTCTGACAGCTGGTGCTTAAAGCTAGTGAGGGAGATAAGTGTTCCCAGTTTCTGAGATTTTTGTAGTTCGTTCCAGTCCAGCTATGGTGACCAGCGAGCTGAGATAAGGGGGGACTTTACCTAGCAGGGTCTTGTAGATGACCTGGAGCCAGTGGGTGATGGAATGATGGAATGATGCCGTACCCAAAAAAGTGTTAAACACTGAACTCCACGGGGCCCTGATCTCCATGGGGCCCTGAACTCCACGGGGCCCTGAACTCCACGGAGCCCTAAACTCCACGGGGCCCTGAACTCCACGGAGCCCAAAACTCTGCGGGGCCCTTAACTCCACGGGGCCCTGAACTCCACGGGGCCCTGAACTCCACGGGGCCCTAAACTCCGCGGGGCCCTGAACTCCACAGGGCCCTAAACTCCACGGGGACCTGAACTCCATGGGGCCCTGAACTCCAGGGGGGCCCTGAACTCCACGGGGCCCAGAACTCACAGGCCCTGAACTCCATGGGGCCCTGAACTCCACGGGGCCCTGAACTCCACGGGGCCCTGAACTCACGGGCCCTGAACTCCACGGGGCCCTGAACTTACGGGCCCTGAACTCCACGGGGCCCTGAACTCCACGGGGCCCTGAACTCACAGGACCTGAACTCCACGGGGCCCTGAACTCCAGGGGGCCCTGAACTCCACGGGGCCCTAAACTCCACGGGGCCCTGAACTCCATGGGACATGCTTAAAGATAAAGGGATAAATAGCTTTAGATAGAAAGAATATTAAAAAGTGTATTTTTGTGTTTTGTTTATAGGAAATTTGTAAAATGTATTTTCACCCTATCTGATTTTCTCTATTTTTGTAAAAATATTTTTGATATTAAATGTCATCAGATCTTCAACCAAAACATAATATTAGATCATGGGAACCTAAGTGAAATGCTTGTGTTCCCAGCTCCAACAGTAATATCTAACTAAATGCTTGTGTTCCCAGCTCCAACAGTACTATCTAACTAAATGCTTGTGTTTCTAGCTCCAACAGTAATATCTAACTAAATGCTTGTGTTCCCAGCTCCAACAGTACTATCTAACTAAATGCTTGTGTTTCTAGCTCCAACAGTAATATCTAACTAAATGCTTGTGTTTCTAGCTCCAACAGTAATATCTAACTAAATGTTTGTGTTTCTAGCTCCAACAGTACTATCTAACTAAATGCTTGTGTTTCTAGCTCCAATAGTACTATCTAACTAAATGCTTGTGTTCCTAGCTCCAACAGTACAGTAATATCTAACTAAATTCTTGTGTTTCTAGCTCCAACAGTGCAGTAATATCTAACTAAATGCTTGTGTTCCTAGCTCCAACAGTAATATCTAACTAAATGCTCGTGTTCCTAGCTCCAACAGTGCAGTAGTGTCTAACTAAATGCTTGTGTTTCTAGCTCCAACAGTACAGTAATATCTAACTAAATGCTTGTGTTTCTAGCTCCAACAGTAATATCTAACTAAATGCTTGTGATCCCAGCTCCAACAGTGCAGTAATATCTAACTAAATGCTTGTGTTCATAGCTCCAACAGTGCAGTAGTATCTAACTAAATGCTTGTGTTCCTAGCTCCAACAGTGCAGTAATATCTAACTAAATGCTTGTGTTCCTAGCTCCAACAGTGCAGTAATATCTAACTAAATGCTTGTGTTCCTAGCTCCAACAGTGCAGTAGTATCTAACTAAATGCTTGTGTTCCTAGCTCCAACAGTACAGTAATATCTAACTAAATGCTTGTGTTTCTAGCTCCAACAGTAATATCTAACTAAATGCTTGTGTTCCTAGCTCCAGTATTGCAGTAATATCTAACTAAATGCTTGTGTTTCTAGCTCCAACAGTAATATCTAACTAAATGCTTGTGTTCCTAGCTCCAACAGTGCAGTAATATCTAACTAAATGCTTGTGTTCCTAGCTCCAACAGTACAGTAATATCTAACTAAATGCTTGTGTTTCTAGCTCCAACAGTAATATCTAACTAAATGCTTGTGTTTCTAGCTCCAACAGTAATATCTAACTAAATGCTTGTGTTCCTAGCTCCAACAGTACAGTAATATCTAACTAAATGCTTGTGTTTCTAGCTCCAACAGTAATATCTAACTAAATGCTTGTGTTTCTAGCTCCAACAGTAATATCTAACTAAATGCTTGTGTTCCTAGCTCCAACAGTAATATCTAACTAAATGCTTGTGTTTCTAGCTCCAACAGTGCAGTAGTATCTAACTAAATGCTTGTGTTCCTAGCTCCAACAGTAATATCTAACTAAATGCTTGTGTTCCTAGCTCCAACAGTGCAGTAATATCTAACTAAATGCTTGTGTTCCTAGCTCCAACAGTAATATCTAACTAAATGCTTGTGTTTCTAGCTCCAACAGTACAGTAATATCTAACTAAATGCTTGTGTTTCTAGCTCCAACAGTAATATCTAACTAAATGCTTGTGTTTCTAGCTCCAACAGTAATATCTAACTAAATGCTTGTGTTCCTAGCTCCAACAGTAATATCTAACTAAATGTTTGTGTTCCTAGCTCCAACAGTACAGTAATATCTAACTAAATGCTTGTGTTCCTAGCTCCAACAGTACAGTAGTATCTAACTAAATGCTTGTGTTCCTAGCTCCAATAGTAATATCTAACTAAATGCTTGTGTTCCTAGCTCCAACAGTAATATCTAACTAAATGCTTGTGTTCCTAGCTCCAACAGTAATATCTAACTAAATGCTTGTGTTTCTAGCTCCAACAGTAATATCTAACTAAATGCTTGTGTTCCTAGCTCCAACAGTAATATCTAACTAAATGCTTGTGTTTCTAGCTCCAACAGTAATATCTAACTAAATGCTTGTGTTCCTAGCTCCAACAGTAATATCTAACTAAATGCTTGTGTTCCTAGCTCCAACAGTGCAGTAATATCTAACTAAATGCTTGTGTTCCTAGCTCCAACAGTAATATCTAACTAAATGCTTGTGTTTCTAGCTCCAACAGTGCAGTAGTATCTAACTAAATGCTTGTGTTCCTAGCTCCAACAGTAATATCTAACTAAATGCTTGTGTTCCTAGCTCCAACAGTGCAGTAATATCTAACTAAATGCTTGTGTTCCTGGCTCCAACAGTGCAGTAATATCTAACTAAATGCTTGTGTTTCTAGCTCCAACAGTGCAGTAGTATCTAACTAAATGCTTGTGTTCCTAGCTCCAACAGTAATATCTAACTAAATGCTTGTGTTCCTAGCTCCAACAGTACAGTAATATCTAACTAAATGCTTGTGTTTCTAGCTCCAACAGTAATATCTAACTAAATGCTTGTGTTTCTAGCTCCAACAGTAATATCTAACTAAATGCTTGTGTTTCTAGCTCCAATAGTACTATCTAACTAAATGCTTGTGTTTCTAGCTCCAACAGTAATATCTAACTAAATGCTTGTGTTTCTAGCTCCAACAGTAATATCTAACTAAATGCTTGTGTTCCTAGCTCCAACAGTAATATCTAACTAAATGCTTGTGTTCCTAGCTCCAACAGTGCAGTAATATCTAACTAAATGCTTGTGTTCCTAGCTCCAACAGTGCAGTAGTGTCTAACTAAATGCGTGTGTTCCTAGCTCCAACAGTGCAGTAGTATCTAACTAAATGTTTGTGTTCCTAGCTCCAACAGTGCAGTAGTGTCTAACTAAATGCTTGTGTTCCTAGCTCCAACAGTGCAGTAGTATCTAACTAAATGCTTGTGTTCCTAGCTCCAACAGTGCAGTAGTGTCTAACTAAATGCTTGTGTTTCTAGCTCCATCAGTGCAGTAATATCTAACTAAATGCTTGTGTTCCTAGCTCCATCAGTGCAGTAATATCTAACTAAATGCTTGTGTTCCTAGCTCCAACAGTGCAGTAATATCTAACTAAATGCTTGTGTTCCTAGCTCCAACAGTGCAGTAGTATCTAACTAAATGCTTGTGTTCCTAGCTCCAACAGTGCAGTAGTATCTAACTAAATGCTTGTGTTCCTAGCTCCAACAGTGCAGTAGTGTCTAACTAAATGCTTGTGTTCCTAGCTCCAACAGTAATATCTAACTAAATGCTTGTGTTCCTAGCTCCAACAGTGCAGTAATATCTAACTAAATGCTTGTGTTCCTAGCTCCAACAGTAATATCTAACTAAATGCTTGTGTTCCTAGCTCCAACAGTGCAGTAGTATCTAACTAAATGCTTGTGTTCCTAGCTCGAACAGTACAGTAGTGTCTAACTAAATGCTTGTGTTCCTAGCTCCAACAGTACAGTAGTATCTAACTAAATGCTTGTGTTCCTAGCTCCAACAGTGCAGTAATATCTAACTAAATGCTTGTGTTCCTAGCTCCAACAGTGCAGTAATATCTAACTAAATGCTTGTGTTCCTAGCTCCAACAGTGCAGTAATATCTAACTAAATGCTTGTGTTCCTAGCTCCAACAGTACAGTAATATCTAACAATTCACAACAATACACACAAATCTAATATTATAGTGGAATTAAGAAATATATCAATATTAGGACGAGCAATGTTGGAGTGGCATTGACTAAATACAGGAGAATAGAATACAGTCTATAGATATGAGATGAGTAAAGCAGTATGTAAACAGTATTAAAGTGACTAGTGTTTCATTATTAAAGTGGCCAGTGATTCCATGTCTATGTATATAGGGCAGCAGCCTCTAAGGTGCAGGGTTGAGTAACCGGGTGGATTCCTGACTAGTGATGACTATTTAACAGTCTGATGTCCTTGAGATAGAAGCTGTTTTTCAGTCTCTCGGTCCCAGCTTTGATGCACCTGTACTGACCTCGCCTTCTGGATGATAGCAGGGTGAACAGGCAGTGGCTCGGGTGGTTGTTGTCCTCAATGATCTTTTTGGCCTTCCTGTGACATCGGGTGGTGTAGGTGTCTTGAGCCCCCTCCTGGGAGTACAGGAGAGTGGGACCCCTGTGTTGAGGATCACCGTAGTGGAGGTGTTGTCGGGAAGTCCAGGACCCAGGGCCCGTCAGGAAGTCCAGGACCCAGTTGCACAGGGCGGGGTTCAGACCCAGGGCCTCCAGCTTAATGATGAGCTTGGTGTTGAATGCTGAGCTGTAGTCGATGAACAGCATTCCTACATAGGTATTCCTCTTGTCCAGATGGGTTAGGGCAATGTGGTGTTGAACGCTGAGCTGTAGTCGATGAACAGCATTCCTACATAGGTATTCCTCTTGTCCAGATGGGTTAGGGCAGTGTGGTACTTTGGGGAGCGACAGACAAACACAAAAACGGGGGACACCGTTTTAGAAAAGAGTGAAATAAATTCCCTTTAATAGAACAATACATTCATTCTATATTCTTCTACTTCTGATGAACTCTACTTGATCATATTTACAGTATTCTATATCCACGTCTGGAAGGAACTGTACTGCATGTGTATAATACTGTGTAGGGCAAACTAAAAACTGCTAGATATCATATTTCTTCTTCTCTCTCTCTCAGTCCTCCATCTTTCCAGAGCTACAGCAACATGTGTATCTGCTGACTCTTGATAAAAGGTTGCTCAGTACAGCGTTGCACAGACATTGACAGCACTATACAATACAGACTCAACTGACACAACAGCCACATTCAACAAGATCAGGAAAACATTTTGTTTTTACACTTTGAAAATGCCACTCTCTCTCTCTCTCCGCTCACATTCAAAGTCAAAAAGTTTGGACACACCTACTCATTCAAGGGTTGTTCTTTATATTTAAAAAACTATTTCATTATTCATTGTAGAATAATAGTGAAGACATCAAAACGATGAAATAACACATATGGAATCATGTTGTAACCAAAAAGTATGAAACAAATCAAAATATATTTTATATTTGAGATTCTTTAAAGTAGCCACCCTTTGACTTGATGACAGCTTTGCACACTCTTGGCATTCTCTTGGCAACTTTTGACTGGTACTGTTTGTCCCAAATGGCACCCTATTCCCTATGTAGTGCACTACTTCAGACCTGGGCCCTATGGCACCCTATTCCCTATATAGTGCACTACTTTAGACCAGGGCCCTATGGCACCCTATTCAATATGTAGTGCACTACTTTTGACCAACATATAGGGAATAGAGTGGCATTTGAGATACAGGCAAGCAGAGAAGTTAGTAACGGCCATTTTAACAGGACTCCCGGCTTCCTTTAGGGAGGTTTCTTCCTCTCTAAATGTCCTCTCCACCCAGGTCATCACTGAGTTCATGGCAAGAAAGAAAAACAGAGAGATTATTGAATTGAATTGAATTGAATTGAGTAGAGAGAGATTAAACCTAAATGATTCCAGGAAGAGAGATTTTATTTTTCCGTTGCAGAGAGAGAGATGACTGACTCAATGTGCCAGAAGTTTTTGTTGTTCTCATTGTTTCCTTTGAATAATGCATTTATTCTCTTTTGTCTTTTGAGAGAAGCGAGTGGCCCAGAACTAACCTTCCCTTTCTAATTTAATTGTTTTATCACCTGCTGTAAAACTACTATCACATCGGAATCTCTCTATCACGTTCTCTCTCCCTCTCTTTCTCTCTATCACGTTCTCTCTCCCTCTCTTTCTCTCTCTCTTTCTCTCTCTTTCTCTCTCTCTCTTTCTCTCTCTTTGTCTCTCTATTCCTGTAACACCTTGGGGAGGATGGAGATGTCTCACTCCCTGGCTTTGTTCCAAATAGCATCCTATTACCTATATAGTGCACTATGTTTGACCAGAGAGGAGGAACAGAGCTCAGAGAGGGAAGGAGTGGAGGAGAGAGGATGAGAGGAGAGGAGGAACAGAGCTCAGGGAGGGAGGAGGGAAGAAGGGAGGAAGGGTGAGGAGGGGAGGAGGAGAGGAGAGGAGGAGGGAAGGAGGGGGGAGGAGGGGAGGAGGAGAGGAGGAGAGGAGGAGAGGAGGAGGGGAGGGAAGGAGGGGAGGAGGAGAGGAGAGGAGGAGAGGAGGAGAGTAGGAGGAATGTTAAGTTGAAAATGAGCTGAGTTGATAAGCTGCTAAGCTACAGTCAGTTTTAGAGGGCAGAAAGTTGCAGCCGTTTCAGATGAGCTTTAATGTCATCTAAAGGGAGAGACGAGAGCTTCTTCTGCTGCTGAGCTCTGGACAGAAAAACTCTGGACAGAAAAACTCCGGACAGAAAAACTCCGGACAGAAAAACTCCGGACAGAAAAACTCCGGACAGAAAATCTCTGGACAGTAAAACTCCGGACAGTAAAACTCCGGACAGAAAAACTCCGGACAGAAAAACTCCGGACAGAAAAACTCCGGACAGAAAAACTCCGGACAGAAAAACTCTGCCAGATGCTACATGTGTGACAATTACAGAGATACTTTTATTAGCACAGCAGAAAAAATTGATATTTTCCTAGTTCTATCAATCTGTCATCATAGCTCTTAACAGACTCAGGACTCTCAAATACAACGCTTGTGGGAAAGACAGGCAGTGTAACTGTCTGAAGGCTGGGTAACTGTCTGAAGGCTGGGTAACTGTCTGAAGGTTGGGTAGCTGTCTGAAGGCTGGGTAACTGTCTGAAGGCTGGGTAGCTGTCTGAAGGCTGGGTAACTGTCTGAAGGCTGGGTAACTGTCTGAAGGCTGGGTAGCTGTCTGAAGGCTGGGTAACTGTCTGAAGGCTGGGTAACTGTCTGAATGTAGTGCACTACTTTAGACCAGAGCCCTATGGCACCCTATTCCCTATGTAGTACACTACTTTAGACCAGAGCCCTATGGCACCCTATTCCCTATGCAGTACACTACTTTAGACCAGAGCCCTATGGCACCCTATTCCCTATGTAGTACACTACTTTAGACCAGGACCCTATGGAACCCTATTCCCTATGTAGTGCACTACTTGAGACTGGTACACTACACTCTATATGTACTCCTGGGAGACAGACAGACAGACAGACAGACAGACAGACAGACAGACAGACAGACAGACAGACAGACAGACAGACAGACAGACAGACAGACAGACAGACAGACAGACAGACAGACAGACAGACAGACAGACCAGACCAGACCAGACCAGACCAGACCAGACAGACAGACAGACCAGACATGACACCAGGGCTGTGTCTTAAAATCAGCATTCTATTCCCTATGTAGTGCACTCCTCTTCTCCTCTATACTATCTCTCATCTACGGTGCGCCAGACAGGGCATAAGGTTCCATATCAGCCCAGCAGAATATCCCTGTAAAGATCTGACCCGGCTCACTGTCGTCTCCCCCTGCTTTGAGATAGGCATGCCGTAAAAAACCCGTCATGATGTATTCCTTGGACAGTTTAACGTGGTAAGGGAGTATATGGGTTGTGTTCCGAATGACGACTTATTCAGAATATAGTGCACTAGGACCCATAGGGCTCTGGTTAAAAGTAGAGCACAACCAATATAGGGTGCCATTTTGGATGCAGCCAGATACAAAGAGGATGGAGGAAGGGGTTTAGGGTTTTAACCCACCAAACAAATTGCCTTGTCGCAAGGAAAATACAACCCCCCCCCCCCCACAGGGTAAATGAGCTGTCAGAGGATGATCCTCTATAGGTTGTAGGGGAGGGGAGGGGAGGGGAGGGGAGAGGAGAGGAGAGGAGAGGAGAGGAGAGGAGAGGAGAGGAGAGGAGAGGAGAGGAGAGGAGAGGAGAGGAGAGGAGAGGAGAGGAGAGGAGTGGAGGGGAGGGGAGGGGAGGGGAGTGCAGAGAATAGGAGAGGAGAGGATGGGATGGGAGAGGGGAGGAGAGAAGAGGATAAGAGGAGAGGAGAGGAGGAGGAGAGTGGAGGGGATAGAAGAGGAGAGGATGGGATGGGAGAGGGGAGGGGAGGAGAGAAGAGGATGAGAGGAGAGGAGGGGCGGAGGAGAGTGGAGGGGATAGAAGAGGAGAGGATGGGATGGGAGAGGGGAGGAGGAGAGTGGAGGGGATAGAAGAGGGGTCGGAAAGGGATCATCATGGGACTCATTTGGAGCGTGACTGCATCACCTCCCCTGTACATCACAGCTTCCTGTTGTTCTGGAGGCCAGTCACTGGGGGCTGGAGTGTAGCAGGGGAGAGAGCGACAGAACAGCAACAGGGACTCTAACTGTGGATCTAACTGTGGCTCTAACTGACTCTAACTGTGGATCTGACGCAAGCATGGACATTTCCACAAAGGACAGGCATCTTGGCAGAGGCAGTACAACGCTCACATGCCCTGTGTCATAATACTGTCTGGACACCAAGCCAGTACAGGCAGGACAACGCTCACATGCCCTGTGTCACAATACTGTCTGGACACCAAGCCAGTAGTGTCTGGACACCAAGCCAGTAGTGTCTGGACACCAAGCTAGTACTGTCTGGACTCCAAGCTAGTACTGTCTGGACACCAAGCTAGTACTGTCTGGACACCAAGCCGGTACTGTCTGGACACAAAGCGAGTACTGTCTGGACACCAAGCCAGTACTGTCTGGACACCAAGCCAGTAGTGTCTGGACACCAAGCCAGTAGTGTCTGGACACCAAGCCAGTAGTGTCTGGACACCAAGCCAGTAGTGTCTGGACACCAAGCCAGTACCATCTGGACACCAAGCCAGTACTGTCTGGACACCAAGCGAGTACTGTCTGGACACCAAGCTAGTACTGTCTGGACACCAAGCGAGTACTCTCTGGACACCAAGCTAGTACTGTCTGGACACCAAGCTAGTACTGTCTGGACACCAAGCTAGTACTGTCTGGACACCAAGCTAGTACGGTCCCCAAGCCAGTACTGTCTGGACACCAAGCCAGTACTGTCTGGACACCAAGCTAGTTCTGTCTGGACACCAAGCTAGTACTGTCTGGACACCAAGCTAGTACTGTCTGGACACCAAGCTAGTACTGTCCCCAAGCCAGTAGTGTCTGGACACCAAGCCAGTAGTGTCTGGACACCAAGCGAGTACTGTCCCAGAGCCAGTAGTGTCTGGACACCAAGCCAGTACTGTCTGGACACCAAGCTAGTACTGTCCCCAAGCCAGTAGTGTCTGGACACCAAGCCAGTACTGTCTGGACACCAAGCTAGTACTGTCTGGACACCAAGCTAGTACTGTCTGGACACCAAGCCAGTAGTGTCTGGACACCAAGCCAGTAGTGTTTGGACACCAAGCCAGTAGTGTCTGGACACCAAGCCAATACTGTCTGGACACCAAGCCAGTACTGTCTGGACACCAAGCCAGTACTGTCTGGACACCAAGCTAGTACTGTCTGGACACCAAGCGAGTACTGTCTGGACACCAAGCTAGTACAGTCTGGACACCAAGCGAGTACTGTCTGGACACCAAGCTAGTACTGTCTGGACACCAAGCTAGTACTGTCTCAATACCAAGCCAGTAGTGTCTGGACACCAAGCTAGTACTGTCTGGACACCAAGCTAGTACTGTCCCCAAGCCAGTAGTGTCTGGACACCAAGCCAGTAGTGTCTGGACACCAAGCTAGTACTGTCTGGACACCAAGCGAGTACTATCTGGACACCAAGCTAGTACTGTCTGGACACCAAGCTAGTACTGTCTCAACACCAAGCCAGTAGTGTCTGGACACCAAGCCAGTACTGTCTGGACACCAAGCTAGTACTGTCCCCAAGCCAGTAGTGTCTGGACACCAAGCCAGTAGTGTCTGGACACCAAGCTAGTACTGTCCCCAAGCCAGTAGTGTCTGGTCACCAAGCCAGTAGTGTCTGGACACCAAGCTAGTACTGTCCCCAAGCCAGTAGTGTCTGGACACCAAGCTAGTACTGTCCCCAAGCCAGTAGTGTCTGGACACCAAGCTAATACTGTCTGGACACCAAGCTAGTACTGTCTGGACACCAAGCTAGCACTGTCTGGACACCAAGCCAGTAGTGTCTGGACACCAAGCCAGTACTGTCTGGACACCAAGCCAGTACTGTCTGGACACCAAGCTAGTACTGTCTGGACACCAAGCGAGTGCTGTCTGGACACCAAGCTAGTACTGTCTGGACACCAAGCGAGTACTGTCTCAACACCAAGCCAGTACTGTCTGGACACCAAGCTACTACTGTCTGGACACCAAGCTAGTACTGTCTGGACACCAAGCTAGTACTGTCTCAACACCAAGCCTGTACTGTCTGGACACCAAGCTACTACTGTCTGGACACCAAGCTAGTACTGTCTGGACACCAAGCTAGTACTGTCTGGACACCAAGCTAGTACTGTCTGGACACCAAGCTAGTACTGTCTGGACACCAAGCTAGTACTGTCTGGACACCAAGCTAGTACTATCTGGACACCAAGCTAGTACTGTTTGGACACCAATCCAGTAAGGCAAAGTGACCCTAGATAAACCTTCACATAGGGGGTGGTTCTCAGAGGCCCTTCTCCTCCATGTCCTTCTGTTCTATACAGCAGATAAACCTTCACGTGTGGGAGGTGGTTCTTCAACGTTATCTTCTCCAGGTGGATGTTCTATCTAAAAACTCTCCATCCATCAGGCATGAATGAAGAATTGTTATTGAAGTGTTTTATGGTGCTGGTATTGTGCCTCTTATTGGTGTTTCATACCTCCATCTAGTGGTCTCTTTAGCGCCCTTCTCTGTTACAATCCTGTTGTTTATTTATTCTGAAGAAATGTTCTCATGGTATTTAAGTAAAAGTAAAAATAATTGATTATATTTCTCTGTCCGCAATTTTTTGTTGAAGTTGTTTTAATGTTTGTAGCTGAATTGTTTTAAGAGCCTTTAGCCTTTAATGAATACCAATGTGTTCTAATGGTTGGCATTGAATCCATGAAATGGCATGCTAATTTATGCAAATTAAAATGGTATGTTATTTATAAAGGTTTTAAATAATTTGAGGTTAGGATAGCCTGAACGTTTTAAGGTAGGTTGTGTATCTTAAATTGCCAAGGAGCAGGACCATTTTTAACAGCTACTATTGTTTTCCTATGGTTCTCATTCAAACCCATGTTAATTTATGCAAATTGGCTGTTCACATGGTTGATGACCAAGTTAGTAAAGAACTGATGAGTATGATATCACATCCTGGAAAGCAATCTGAACTACATTAGAGATGTGTTTGATCAGTTTGCATAATTTAGTCTGTCTTAATTCCTGATGTGAATATATTTAATTGAGTCTGTCTTAATTCCAGATGTGAATATATTGAATTCAGTCTGTCTTAATTCCTGATGTGAATATATTTAATTTAGTCTGTCTTAATTCCTGATGTAAATAGATTGAATTTAGTCTGTCTTAATTCCTGATGTAAATATATTTAATTTAGTCTGTCTTAATTCCTGATGTAAATAGATTGAATTTAGTCTGTCTTAATTCCTGATGTAAATAGATTGAATTCAGTCTGTCTTAATTCCTGATGTAAATATATTTAATTTAGTCTGTCTTAATTCCTGATGTAAATAGATTGAATTTAGTCTGTCTTAATTCCTGATGTAAATATATTTAATTTAGTCTGTCTTAATTCCTGATGTGAATAGATTTAATTGAGTCTGTTTTAATTATTGATGTGAATAGATTCAATCTGGTCTGCCTTAATTCCTGATGTGAATAGATTGACTATAAAAGTATGTAGTTTGGTGTAAAGAACATTCAGTGTGGTTGGACACTCTGCAGCTATGACAGCGCATGCAACCACACACACACACACACTCACACACACACACACACACACACACACACACACACACACACACACACACACACACACACACACACACACACACACACACACACACACACACACACACACACACACACACACACACACACACACACAGCTATACATAATTCATATTTCACATCTGAGAATGTGAGTGTTAGTTGGCATGGTAGCCATGGAGCCTGTCTGTAGATGTGATGGAGTGAGTCGACACACACACACACACACGCACGCATGCACGCACGCACACACACACAGACACACACACACACACACGCACGCACACACGCACGCACGCACGCACACACACACACACACACACACACACAGACACACACACAGACAGACAAACACACACACACACACACAGACACGCACGCACGCACACACACACACAGATAACACACACACACGCACACACACACACAGACACGCACACACACGCACGCACGCACACACACACACACACACACACACACACACACACACACACACACACACACACACACACACACACGCACACACACACACACACACACACACAAACACACACACACACAACCCAGGAGTATGGTTATCATCCTTCAGCTAGACACACATTGCAACAACAGATGCTACTAATTAAACATTCATGCTTAAGTTCCTGTGAAAATCATCCTGTCCTGCCTGGTGTGGAAGTCTGCGGGAGGGAGAGGGGGCGGGAGGGAGAGAGGGTGGGTGTGAGAGAGGGCGGGAGGGAGAGAAGGCGGGAGGTAGAGGGGGCGGGAGGGAGAGAGAGACGGTGGGCGGGAGAGAAGGCGGGAGGGAGAGAGGGCGTGAGGGAGAGAAGGCGGGAGGGAGACAAGGTGGGAGGGAGAGAGGGTGGGAGGGAGAGAGGGCGGGAGGGAGAGAGGGCGTGAGGGAGGGAGAGAGGGTGGGAGGGAGAGGGGGTGGGAGGGAGAGAAGGCGGGAGGAGAGAGGGCAGGAGAGAGAGGGGGCGGGCGGGCGGGAGAGAGGGCGGTAGGGAGAGGGGGCGGGAGGGAGAGGGGGGGGGGGAGGGAGAGAGGGTGGGAGAGAGAGAAGGCGGGAGAGAGAGAGGGCGTGAGGGAGAGAAGGCTTGAGGCAGAGAGGGCGGGAGGGAGAGAGGGCGGGAGAGAGAGAAGGCGGGCGGGAGAGAGGGCGGGAGGGAGAGGGGGCGGGAGGGAGAGGGGGCGGGAGGGAGAGAGGGTCGGAGAGAGAGAAGGCGGGAGAGAGAGAGGGCGTGAGGGAGAGAAGGCGGGAGGCAGAGAGGGCGGGAGGGAGAGAGGGCGGGAGGGAGAGAAGGCGAGAGGGAGAGAAGGCGTGAGGGAGAGACGGCGGGAGGGAGAGAGGGCGTGAGGGAGAGAGGGCGGGAGGTAGTCTACACTGGGAGAGAGAGTTTGGGAGGGTGTCTACACTGGGGGAGAGAGGTTGGATGGTAGTCTACACTGGGAGAGAGAGATTGGGAGGTAGTCTACACTGGGAGAGAGAGATTGTATATAGCCTCCACATTGACTCTGTACCGGTACCCCCTGTATATAGCCTCCACATTGACTCTGTACCAGTACCCCTGTATATAGTCTCCACATTGACTCTGTACCGGTACCCCCTGTATATAGCCTCCACATTGACTCTGTACCGGTACCCCCTGTATATAGCCTCCACATTGACTCTGTACCGGTACCCCCTGTATATAGCCTCCACATTGACTCTGTACCAGTACCCCCTGTATATAGCCTCCACATTGACTCTGTACCGGTACCCCCTGTATATAGCCTCCACATTGACTCTGTACCAGTACCCCCTGTATATAGCCTCCACATTGACTCTGTACCAGTACCCCCTGTATATAGCCTCCACATTGACTCTGTACCAGTACCCCTGTATATAGCCTCCACATTGACTCTGTACCGGTACCCCTGTATATAGCCTCCACATTGACTCTGTACCGGTACCCCCTGTATATAGCCTCCACATTGACTCTGTACCATAACACCCTGTATATAGCCTCCACATTGACTCTGTACCGATACCCCCTGTATATAGCCTCCACATTGACTCTGTACCGGTACCCCCTGTATATAGCCTCCACATTGACTCTGTACCGGTACCCCCTGTATATAGCCTCCACATTGACTCTGTACCGGTACCCCCTGTATATAGCCTCCACATTGACTCTGTACCGGTACCCCCTGTATATAGCCTCCACATTGACGTTGTACCGGTACCCCCTGTATATAGCCTCCACATTGACTCTGTACCGGTACCCCCTGTATATAGCCTCCACATTGACTCTGTACCGGTACCCCCTGTATATAGCCTCCACATTGACTCTGTACCGGTACCCCCTGTATATAGCCTCCACATTGACTCTGTACCGGTACCCCTGTATATAGCCTCCACATTGACTCTGTACCAGTACCCCCTGTATATAGCCTCCACATTGACTCTGTACCGGTACCCCCTGTATATAGCCTCCACATTGACTCTGTACCGGTACCCCCTGTATATAGCCTCCACATTGACTCTGTACCATAACACCCTGTATATAGCCTCCACATTGACTCTGTACCGATACCCCCTGTATATAGCCTCCACATTGACTCTGTACCGGTACCCCCTGTATATAGCCTCCACATTGACTCTGTACCGGTACCCCCTGTATATAGCCTCCACATTGACTCTGTACGGTACCCCCTGTATATAGCCTCCACATTGACTCTGTACCGGTACCCCCTGTATATAGCCTCCACATGACGTTGTACCGGTACCCCCTGTATATGCCTCCACATTGACTCTGTACCGGTACCCCCTGTATATAGCCTCCACATTGACTCTGTACCGGTACCCCCTGGTATATAGCCTCCACATTGACTCTGTACCGGTACCCCCTGTTATAGCCTCCACATTGACTCTGTACCGGTACCCACCTGTATATAGCCTCCACATTGACTCTGTACCAGTACCCCCTGTATATAGCCTCCACATTGACTCTGTACCAGTACCCCCTGTATATAGCCTCCACATTGACTCTGTACCAGTACCCCCTGTATATAGCCTCCACATGACTCTGTAACCGGTACCCCCTGTATATAGCTCCACATTGACTCTGTACCGGTACCCCTGTATATAGCTCCACATTGACTCTGTACCATAAACACCCTGTTGACTCTGTACCATAACCCCCTGTATATAGCCTCCACATTGACTCTGTACCGATACCCCCTGTATATAGCCTCCACATTGAATCTTGTACCATAACCCCCTGTATATAGCCTCCACATTGACTCTGTACCGGTACCCCCTGTATATAGCCTCCACATTGACTCTGTACCGGTACCCCTGTATATAGCCTCCACATTGACTTGTACGGTACCCCTGTATATAGCCTCCACATGACTTGTACCGGTACCCCCTGTATATAGCCTCCACATTGACTCTGTACCGGTACCCCCTGTATATAGCCTCCACATTGACTCTGTACCGGTACCCCCTGTATATAGCCTCCACATTGACTCTGTACCGGTACCCCCTGTATATAGCCTCCACATTTGACTCTGTACCGGTACCCCCTGTATATAGCCTCCACATTGACTCTGTACCGGTACCCCCTGTATATAGCCTCCACATTGACTCTGTACCGGTACCACCCGGCTATATAGCCTCCACATTGACTCTGTACCGGTACCCTCTGTATATAGTCTCCACATTGACTCTGTACTGGTACCCCCCTGTATATAGCCTCCACATTGACTCTGTACCAGTACCCCCTGTATATAGCCTCCACATTGACTCTGTACCGGTACCCCCTGTATATAGCCTCCACATTGACTCTGTACCGGTACCCCCTGTATATAGCCTCCACATTGACTCTGTACCGGTACCCCCTGTATATAGCCTCCACATTGACTCTGTACTGGTACCCCCTGTATATAGCCTCCACATTGACTCTGTACCAGTACCCCCTGTATATAGCCTCCACATTGACTCTGTACCGGTACCCTCTGTATATAGTCTCCACATTGACTCTGTACTGGTACCCCATGTATATAGCCTCCACATTGACTCTGTACCGGTACCCCCCTGTATATAGCCTCCACATTGACTCTGTACCGGTACCCCCTGTATATAGCCTCCACATTGACTCTGTACCAGTACCCTTGTATATAGCCTCCATATTGACTCTGTACCAGTACCCCTGTATATAGCCTCCACATTCACTCTAACGGTACCCCCTGTATATAGCCTCCACATTGACTCTGTACCAGTACCCCCTGTATATAGCCTCCACATGGACTCTGTACCAGTACCCCTGTATATTAGCCTCCACATGACTCTGTACCAGTACCCCTGTATATAGCCTCCACATTGACTCTGTACTGGTACCCCCTGTATATAGCCTCCACATTGACTCTGTACCGGTACCCCCTGTATATAGCCTCCACATTGACTCTGTACCGGTACCCCCTGTATATAGCCTCCACATTGACTCTGTACCGGTACCCCCTGTATATAGCCTCCACATTGACTCTGTACCGGTACCCCTGTATATAGCCTCCACATTGACTCTGTACCGGTACCCCTGTATATAGCCTCCACATTGACTCTGTACCTGTACCCCCTGTATATAGCCTCCACATTGACTCTTACCGGTACCCCCTGTATATTGCCTCCACATGACTCTGTTACCGGTACCCCCTGTATATAGCCTCCACATTGACTCTGTACCGGTACCCCTGTATATAGCCTCCACATTGACTCTGTACCGGTACCCCCTGTATATAGCCTCCACATTGACTCTGTACCGGTACCCCCTGTATATAGCCTCCACATTGACTCTGTACCGGTACCCCCTGTATATAGCCTCCACATTGACTCTGTACCGTACCCCCTGTATATAGCCTCCACATTGACTCTGTACCGGTACCCCTGTATATAGCCTCCACATTGACTCTGTACCGGTACCCCCTGTATATAGCCTCCACATTGACTCTGTACCGTACCCCTGTATATAGCCTCCACATTGACTCTGTACCGTTACCCCCTGTATATAGCCTCCACATTGACTCTGTACCGGTACCCCCTGTATATAGCCTCCACATTGACTCTGTACCGGTACCCCCTGTATATAGCCTCCACATTGACTCTGTACCGGTACCCCCTGTATATAGCCTCCACATTGACTCTGTACCGGTACCCCCTGTATATAGCCTCCACATTGACTCTGTACCGGTACCCCCTGTATATAGCCTCCACATTGACTCTGTACCGGTACCCCCTGTTATATAGCCTCCACATTGACTCTGTACCGGTACCCCCTGTATATAGCCTCCACATTGACTCTGTACCGGTACCCCCTGTATATAGCCTCCACATTGACTCTGTACCGGTACCCCCTGTATATAGCCTCCACATGACTCTGTACCGGTACCCCCTGTATATAGCCTCCACATTGACTCTGTACCGGTACCCCCTGTATATAGCCTCCACATTGACTCTGTACCGGTACCCCCTGTATATAGCCTCCACATTGACTCTGTACCGTAATACCCTGTATATAGCCTCCACATTGACTCTGTACCGTAATACCCTGTATATAGCCTCCACATTGACTCTGTACCGGTACCCCCTGTATATAGCCTCCACATTGACTCTGTACCGGTACCCCCTGTATATAGCCTCCACATTGACTCTGTACCGGTACCCCCTGTATATAGCCTCCACATTGACTCTGTACCGTAATGCCCTGTATATAGCCTCCACATTGACTCTGTACTGGTACCCCCTGTATATAGCCTCCACATTGACTCTGTACTGGTACCCCCTGTATATAGCCTCCACATTGACTCTGTACTGGTACCCCCTGTATATAGCCTCCACATTGACTCTAATGGTACCCCCTGTATATAGCCTCCACATTGACTCTGTACCGGTACCCCCTGTATATAGCCTCCACATTGACTCTGTACCGGTACCTCCCTGTATATAGCCTCCACATTGACTCTGTACCGGTACCCCCTGTATATAGCCTCCACATTGACTCTGTACCGGTACCCCCTGTATATAGCCTCCACATTGACTCTGTACCGTAATACCCTGTATATAGCATCCACATTGACTCTGTACCGTAATACCCTGTATATAGCATCCACATTGACTCTGTACCGGTACCCCCTGTATATAGCCTCCACATTGACTCTGTACCGTAACCCCCTGTATATAGCCTCCACATTGACTCTGTACCCCCTGTATATAGTCTTGTTATTGTTATTTTATTGTTACTTTTATTTATTGTTTTACTTTGGTTTATTTAGTAAATATTTTTTAACTCTATCTTGTTAAAACTGCACTGTTGGTTGAGGGTTGGAAGTAAGCGTTTTACAGTAAGGTCTGCACTTATTGTAATCGGCGCATGTGACAAATAAAGCTGGATTTGATTTGAAACCAAACACTTCCATGTAAATGTCTCCCTAACGTCAGAACACCAGGATGCTCTCCACCGTTATACGAGAGCCTTGGTTGCCTTATTTTGAACTGCTACTGAGTGGCGCAGTGGTCTAAGGCACTGCATCTCAGTGCAAGAGAAGACACTACAGTCACCGGTTCGAATCCAGGCTGTATCACGTCCGGCTGTGATTGAGAGTCCCGTAGGGTGGCGCACAATAGTCTGGGTGAGTCACACCAGACAGTCCCAACGCTCTCAGTCACACCAGACAGTCCCAACGCTCTCAGTCACACCAGACAGTCCCAACGCCCTCAGTCACACCAGACAGTCCCAACGCTCTCAGTCACACCAGACAGTCCCAACGCCCTCAGTCACACCAGACAGTCCCAACGCTCTCAGTCACACCAGACAGTCCTAACGCTCTCAGTCACACCAGACAGTCCCAACGCTCCCAGTCACACCAGATAATCCCAACGCTCTCAGTCACACCAGACAGTCCCAACGCCCTCAGTCACACCAGACAGTCCTAACGCTCTCAGTCACACCAGACAGTCCCAACGCTCTCAGTCACACCAGACAGTCCCAACGCTCTCAGTCACACCAGACAGTCCCAACACCCTCAGTCACATCAGATAGTCCCAGAGAACTGGGATTCCCACACTCCAAGTTTCAATTGGCCAACTGAGACTCAGCTGAGCTTAATGCCCAAGTGTGTACAAGTAGTGCACTATATAGAGAATAGGGTGCCATTTAATCTGAAATAAGACATCTAGTCAAGCAGCTGGGAGAGTCTCAGTCTATTACAGGAATCAGCCAGGGTAACATAACTACTACAGGAATCAGCCAGGGTAACATAACTACTACAGGAATCAGCCAGGGAAACATAACTACTACAGGAATCAGCCAGGGTAACATAACTACTACAGGAATCAGCCAGGGTAACATAACTACTACAGGAATCAGCCAGGGTAACATAACTACTACAGGAATCAGCCAGGGTGACATAACTACTACAGGAATCAGCCAGGGTAACTTAACTACTACAGGAATCAGCCAGGGTAACATAACTACTACAGGAATCAGCCAGGGTAACTTAACTACTACAGGAATCAGCCAGGGTAACATAACTACTACAGGAATCAGCCAGGGTGACATAACTACTACAGGACTCAGCCAGGCTAACATAACTACATAACATAACCCTAATCCTAACCCTAACCTTAACCCTTATTCTAAACCGTAACCTTAACCCTTATCCTAACCCTAACCTTAACCCTTATCCTAACCCTAACCTTAACCCTTATTCTAAACCTTAACCTTAACCCTTATTCTAAACCTTAACCCTTATTCTAAACCGTAACCTTAACCCTAATCCTAACCCTAACCTTAATCCTTATTCTAAACCGTAACCTTAACCCTTATCCTAACCCTAACCTTAACCCTTATTCTAAACCCTAACCTTAACCCTTATCCTAACCCTAACCTTAATCCTTATTCTAAACCCTAACCTTAACCCTTATTCTAAACATTAACCCTTATTCTAAACCGTAACCTTAACCCTTATTCTAAACCGTAACCCTAACCCTTATCCTAACCCTAACCTTAACCCTTATTCTAAACCGTAACCTTAACCCTTATTCTAAAACTTAACCCTTATTCTAAACCGTAACCTTAACCCTTATTCTAAAACTTAACCCTTATTCTAAACCGTAACCTTAACCCTTATCCTAAACCTTAACCTTAATCTTAGCAAGCAGTTGCTTCTCAACAGATAGTTGTTGATAGTATAACCATCTGTAGAACTTCTATATGGGACTATCCAGACTATCCAGGTTCAGGACTACCAGGACTCCATTTAAAGTTGAATTAATGTTTGTGTCTGAAATGGACACAAGTAGTGCTCTTCTGTATAGGGAATAGATTGCCATTTGGGATGTAACCTTTCTCTTAGGGTTGGAACCATTACTAGGAAGGGGGTCTGTTTCAAGGTTGAATTCATGTGTTTTTAATCTAGCGGGTCCTCAGAGACCTTTGCAGAGGGGCTCCAAACCAGACCTTTACCAAGAACATTAACCAGAAGGAGACCTGTGGCCCTAATCCCCCTCCAGACTCCCTGTAATGAATCCACCATACCTCAGAAACAGCAGGCTCCACAAGACTTCACGCCCCACCGCTCTTCAGGGACCAGCCCGTTTAAACACTCATAGGGAGGGAAGGAAAGTTCTGACAAATCCACTGGCAGCACAGAGACCAGCGTTAAGACAAATCCACTGGCAGGACAGAGACCAGCGTTAAGACAAATCCACTGGCAGGACAGAGACCAGCGTTAAGACAAATCCACTGGCAGGACAGAGACCAGCGTTAAGACAAATCCACTGGCAGGACAGAGACCAGCGTCAAGACAAATCCACTGGCAGGACAGAGACCAGCGTTAAGACAAATCCACTGGCAGGACAGAGACAAGCATTAAGACAAATCCACTGGCAGGACAGAGACCAGCGTTAAGACAAATCCACTGGCAGGACAGAGACCAGCGTTAAGACAAATCCACTGGCAGGACAGAGACCAGCGTTAAGACAAATCCACTGGCAGCACAGAGACCAGCGTTAAGACAAATCCACTGGCAGCACAGAGACCAGCGTTAAGACATATCCACTGGCAGCACAGAGACCAGCGTTAAGACAAATCCACTGGCAGCACAGAAACCAGCGTTAAGACAAATCCACTGGCAGGACAGAGACCAGCGTTAAGACAAATCCACTGGCAGGACAGAGACCAGCGTTAAGACAAATCCACTGGCAGGACAGAGACCAGCGTTAAGACAAATCCAGAGAGATAGAGAGGGAGAGAGAGAGAGAGAGAGAGAGAGAGAGAGAGAGAGAGAGAGAGAGAGACAGAGGGAGAGAGAGAGAGAGATAGAGAGAGATAGAGAGAGGTTGTCTTTGCAATTTAAATTGACCAAGTTGACACACACACCTTTCACAACTTCCTCTCAATTCAGCTGTTGAATTGGATGTAATTAGACAGCAGGTGTCTCTATGGGCTGATTCTGATGAACAGCTGCTTTATTATGGTGACAGACAGACACTCAGAACATGCATCCCTCCCCCCCTCCCCCTTACACGGTGACAGACAGACACTCAGAACATGCATCCCCTCCCCCCCCTCCCCCTTACACGGTGACAGACAGACACTCAGAACATGCATCCCCCCCCCCTCCCCCTTACACGGTGACAGACAGACACTCAGAACATCCATCCCCCCCCCCCCCCCCCCCCCTTACACGGTGACAGACAGACACTCAGAACATGCATCCCTCCCCATCCCCCCCCCCCCTTACACGGTGACAGACAGACACTCAGAACATGCATCCCTCCCCATCCCCCTCCCCCTTACACGGTGACAGACAGACACTCAGAACATGCATCCCTCCCCCCCCCCCCCCCCCCTCCCCCTTACACGGTGACAGACAGACACTCAGAACATGCATCCCTCCCCATCCCCCCCCCCCTCCCCCTTACACGGTGACAGACAGACACTCAGAACATGCATCCCCCCCCCCCCCCCCCCCTCCCCCTTACACGGTGACAGACAGACACTCAGAACATGCCTTCTAATACTGTAGAAGGTCTGGCTAGAGAGTAGTACTGTAGAAGGTCTGGCTAGAGAGTAGTACTGTAGAAGGTCTGGCTAGAGAGTAGTACTGTAGAATGTCTGGCTAGAGAGTAGTGCTGTCAAAGGTCAGGCTAGAGAGTAATACCGTAGAAGGTCTGGCTAGAGAGTAATACTGTAGAAGGTCTGGCTAGAGAGTACTACTGTAGAAGGTCTGGCTAGAGAGTACTACTGTAGAAGGTCTGGCTAGAGAGTAGTACTGTAAAGGTCTGGCTAGGTAGTAATACTGTAGAAGGTCTGGCTAGAGAGTAGTACTGTAGAAGGTCTGGTTAGGTAGTAATACTGTAGAAGGTCTGGCTAAAGAGTAGTACTGTAGAAGGTCTGGTTAGGTAGTAATAGTGTAGAAGGTCTGGCTAGAGAGTAGTACTGTAGAAGGTCTGGCTAGAGAGTAATACTGTAGAAGGTCTGTCTAGAGAGTAGTACTGTAGAAGGTCTGGCTAGAGAGTAGTACTGTAGAAGGTCCACTATAGAGTAGCACTGTAGAATGTCTGGCTAGAGAGTAGTACTGTAGAAGGTCTGGCTAGAGAGTAGTACTGTCGAAGGTCTGGCTAGAGAGTAATACCGTAGAAGGTCTGGCTAGAGAGTAGTACTGTAGAAGGTCTGGCTAGGGAGTAGTACTGTAGAAGGTCTGACTAGAGAGTAGTACTGTAGAAGGTCTGGCTAGAGAGTAGTACTGTCGAAGGTCTGGCTAGAGAGTAGTGCTGTCGAAGGTCTGGCTAGAGAGTAGTGCTGTCAAAGGTCTGGCTAGAGAGTAAAACTGTAGAAGGTCTGGCTAGAGAGTAGTACTGTAGAAGGTCTGGCTAGGGAGTAGTACTGTAGAAGGTTTGGCTAGAGAGTAGTACTGTAGAAGGTCCGCTAGAGAGTAGTACTGTAGAAGGTCTGGCTAGTGAGTAATAATGTAGAAGGTCTGGCTAGAGAGTACTACTGTAGAAGGTCTGGCTAGAGAGTAGTACTGTAAAGGTCTGGCTAGGTAGTAATACTGTAGAAGGTCTGGCTAGAGAGTAGTACTGTAGAAGGTCTGGCTAGAGAGTAGTACTGTAGAAGGTCCACTATAGAGTAGTACTGTAGAATGTCTGGCTAGAGAGTAGTACTGTAGACGGTCTGGCTAGAGAGTAATACTGTAGAAGGTCTGGCTAGGTAGTAATACTGTAGAAGGTCTGGCTAGAGAGTAGTACTGTAGAAGGTCTGGCTAGAGAGTAGTACTGTAGAAGGTCTGGCTAGAGAGTAGTACTGTAGAAGATCCGCTAGAGAGTAGTACTGTAGAATGTCTCGCTAGAGAGTAGTGCTGTCGAAGGTCTGGCTAGAGAATAGTGCTGTCGAAGGTCTGGCTAGAGAGTAAAACTGTAGAAGGTCTGGCTAGAGAGTAGTACTGTAGAAGGTCTGGCTAGGAGTAGTACTGTAGAAGGTCTGGCTAGAGAGTAGTACTGTAGAAGGTCTGGCTAGAGAGTAGTACTGTAGAAGGTTTGGCTAGAGAGTAGTACCGTAGAAAGTCTGGCGAGAGAGTAGTACTGTAGAAGGTCCGCTAGAGAGTAATACAGTAAAAAGTCTGGCTAGAGAGTAGTACTGTAGAAGGTCTGGCTAGGGAGTAGTACTGTAGAAAGTCTGGCTAGAGAGTAGTACTGTAGAAGGTCTGGCTAGAGAGTAGTACTGTAGAAGGTCTGGCTAGGGAGTAGTACTGCAGAAGGTCTGGCTAGGGACTAATACTGTAGAAGGTCTGGCTAGGGAGTAATACTGCAGAAGGTCTGGCTAGGGACTAATACTGTAGAAGGTCTGGCTAGAGAGTAGTACTGCAGAAGGTCTGGCTAGGGACTAATACTGTAGAAGGTCTGGCTAGAGAGTAGTACTGTAGAAGGTCTGGCTAGAGAGTAGTACTGTAGAAGGTCTGGCTAGGGAGTAGTACTGCAGAAGGTCTGGCTAGAGAGTAGTACTGTAGAAGGTCTGGCTAGGGAGTAGTACTGTAGAAGGTCTGGCTAGAGAGTAGTACTGTAGAACGTCCGCTAGAGAGTAGTACTGTAGAATGTTTGGCTAGAGAGTAGTACTGTAGAAGGTCTGGCTAGAGAGTAGTGCTGTCGAAGGTCTGGCTAGAGAGTAATACCGTAGAAGGTCTGGCTAGAGAGTAATAATGTAGAAGGTCTGACTAGAGAGTAGTACTGTAGAAGGTCTGGCTAGAGAGTAATACCGTAGAAGGTCTGGCTAGAGAGTAGTACTGTAGAAGGTCTGGCTAGGGAGTAGTACTGTAGAAGGTCTGACTAGAGAGTAGTACTGTAGAAGGTCTGGCTAGAGAGTAGTACTGTCGACGGTCTGGCTAGAGAGTAGTACTGTAGAAGGTCTGGCTAGAGAGGAGTACTGTAGAAGTTCTGGCTAGAGAGTCATACTGTAGAAGGTCTGGCTAGAGAGTAGTGCTGTAGAAGGTCTGGCTAGAGAGTAGTACTGCAGAAGGTCTGGCTAGGGAGTAGTACTGTAGAAGGTCTGGCTAGGCTAGGGGCCCTGGGAGTTGTACTGTAGAAGGTCTGGCTAGGAGCCCTGGGAGTAGTACTGTAGAAGGTCTGGCTAGGAGCCCTGGGAGTAGTACTGTAGAAGGTCTGGCTAGGAGTCCTGGGAGTAGTACTGTAGAAGGTCTGGCTAGGAGCCCTGGGAGTAGTACTGTAGAAGGTCTGGCTAGGAGCCCTGGGAGTTGTACTGTAGAAGGTCTGGCTAGGAGCCCTGGGAGTTGTACTGTAGAAGGTCTGGCTAGGAGCCCTGGGAGTAGTACTGTAGAAGGTCTGGCTAGGAGCCCTGGGAGTTGTACTGTAGAAGGTCTGGCTAGGAGCCCTGGGAGTTGTACTGTAGAAGGTCTGGCTAGGAGCCCTGGGAGTTGTACTGTAGAAGGTCTGGCTAGGAGCCCTGGAATTGTACTGTAGAAGGTCTGGCTAGGAGCCCTGGGAGTTGTACTGCAGAAGGTCTGGCTAGGAGCCCTGGGAGTTGTACTGTAGAAGGTCTGGCTAGGTGCCCTGGGAGTTATACTGTAGCCTATTAACCAGCTCTGTTAACGAGCTGCTTCCACTGTTTCACTGAAACATTAGGTACTTTACTGGCTGTGTTGTCATGCTGATTTACTGTCTCACATAAAGACGGAGATATTCTGACCACTGAGACCTCCCAGCCTCCTCTCCCCTCCCTGCCTCTTCTCCCCTCCCAGCCTCCTCTGCTCTTCAACCCCTCCTCTCCCCTCCCTGCCTCCTCTCCCCTCCCAGCCTCCTCTGCTCTTCACCCCCTCCTCTCCCCTCCCTGCCTCCTCTCCCCTCCCAGCCTCCTCTGCTCTTCACCCCCTCCGTCTCTCCTCTCATTTGACATTTTTACAAATGCTCTTATCCAGAGTCACTTACTTTAGTAAGTGCATACATTTTCATACTGGTCTCCTCTCCTCTCCTCTCCTCTCCTCTCCTCTCCTCTCCTCTCCTCTCCTCTCCTCTCCTCTCCTCTCCTCTCCTCTCCTCTCCTCTCCTCTCCTCTCCTCTCCTCTCCTCTCCTCTCCTCTCCTCTCCTCTCCTGACCCATCCTAACTCCTCCTCCTTCTCTGCCCTCCCTCTTCCTCTCATCTTCCTCTCCGCTCTCACTCCCACTCCCATCCCCACTCCCAGGGTTTTTTATGGTTGGCCCCTGTTAATGTTCAGCCCACCCCAGCCCATCCTTCTCCTGCCATGTCACATAGACCATGTATTTTTGTAGAGCAGTACTTTTTCGTGGAAGGTACTACACAGGGCACAGATCCCACCCTCGCGCACTCAACGTTGTCGGAGATTTACAGTACCAATTTGGAGACACCTCCTCATTCAAGGGTTTTTCTTTATAGCCCTGTTTGGTAAAAGACCAAGTCCATATTAAGGCAAGAACAGCTCAAATAAGCAAAGAGAAACAACAGTCCATTCAACTTTTGACTGGTACTGTGGTACGTCGAGTTTCCTTGTGTAGGCCGACTATTGGGCGGAGAAACCGCAAAGCCAGCTGTTCAACCCATTCTTTATTAATTAAAGAAACAATGTTTTCTGTTTGATGCTTTTCATTACATCATGCAATGTTCTTCTTTATATTGTCTAAAAAAACATGTGTTTAGGTTATAGAATATTATCTATAGGTTATAGAATATTATCTATAGGTTATAGAATATTGTCTGTAGGTTATAGAATATTGTCTATAGGTTATAGAATATTATCTATAGGTTATAGAATATTGTCTGTAGGTTATAGAATATTGTCTGTAGGGTATAGAATATTGTCTGTAGGTTATAGAATATTGTCTGTAGGGTATAGAATATTGTCTGTAGGTTATAGAATATTGTCTGTAGGTTATAGAATATTGTCTGTAGGTTATAGAATATTGTCTGTAGGTTATAGAGTACAATATATACTCTGACAACGGCTGGTATGGAGGTCCTGGATGGCAGGAATCTTGGCTCCGGTGATGTAATGGGCCGTACGCAATACCCTCTGTAGTGCCATACCAGTCAGTGACTGAGCACGCACCCCTGAGGGCCCCCCTGTGTTGAGGGTCAACATGGCTGATGTGTTGTTACCTACCCTTACCACCTGGGGGAGGGCCATCAGGAAGTCCAGGATCCAGTTGCAGAGGGAGGTGTTTGGTCCTAGGGTCCTTAGCTTAGTGATGAGCTTGGAGGGCACTATGGTGTTGAACGCTGAGCTGTAGTCAATGAACAGCATTCTCACGTAGGTGTTCCTTTTGTCCAGGTGGGAAAGGGCAGTGTGGAGTGCAATAGAGATTGCATCATCTGTGGATCTGTTGGTGTGGTATGCAAATTGGAGTGGGTGTAGGGTTTCTGGGATAATTGTGTTGATGTGAGCCATGACCAGCCTTTCAAAGCATTTCATGGCTACAGACGTGAGTGCTACGGGTCTGTAGTCATTTAGGCAGGTTACCTTAATGTTCTTGGGCACAGGGGCACAGGGACTATGGTGGTCTGCTTGAAACATGTTGGTATTACAGACTCAAGCCCTGCCAGTTGGTCAGCGCATGCTCGGCGTACACGTCCTGGTAATCTGTCTGGCCTTGCGACCTTGTGAATGTTGACCTGATTAAAGGTCGTACTTACATCGGCTGCGGAGAGCGTGTTCACACAGTCTTCTGGAACAGCTGGTGCTCTCATGCATGTTTCAGTGTTATTTGCAGTATAGAAGTTATTTAGCTCGTCTGGTAGGCTCGTGTCACTGGGCAGCTCTCGGCTGTGCTTCCCTTTGTAGTCTGTAATGGTTTGTAGGCCCTGCCACATCCGACGAGAGTCAGAGCCGGTGCAGTACGATTCGATCTTAGTCCTCTATTGACGCTTTGCCTGTTTGATGTTTCATCAGAGGGCATAGCGGGATTTCTTATAAGCTTCCAGGTTAGAGTCCCACTCCTTGAAAGCGGCAGCTCTAGCCTTTAGCTCAGTGCGGATGTTGCCTGTAATCCATGGCTTCTGGTTGGGGTATGTACGTACGGTCACTGTTGAGGCAACGTTCTTGGGCTATACTGGGCTATACTGGGCTATACTGGGCTAAACGGGGCTATAATGGGCTAAACTGGATTATACTGGACTATACTGGACTATACTGGGCTATACTGGGCTATAAGGGGCTATACTGGGCTATACTGGGCTATAAGGGGCTATACTGGGCTATACTGGCTATACTGGGCTATACAGGGTTATACTGGGCTATACTGGACTATAAGGGGCTATACTGGGCTATACTGGGCTTTAAGGGGCTATACTGGGCTATACTAGGCTATACTGGGCTATACTGGGCTATACTGGGCTATACTGGCTATACTGGGCTATACAGGGTTATACTGGGCTATACTGGACTAAAGGGGCTATACTGGGCTATACTGGGCTATAAGGGGCTATACTGGGCTATACTAGGCTATACTGGGATATACTGGGCTATACTGGGCTATACGGGGTTATACTGGGCTATACAGGGCTATACTGGGCTATACTGGCTATACTGGGCTACAAGGGGCTATACTGGGCTATAAGGGGCTATACTGGGCTATACTGGGCTATAAGGGGCTATACTGGGCTATAAGGGGCTATACTGGGCTATAAGGGGCTATACTGGCTATACTGGGCTATAAGGGGCAATACTGGGCTATACTGGATATACTGGGCTACAAGGGGCTATACTGGCTATAAGGGGCTATACAGGGCTATACTGGGCTATAAGGGGCTATACTGGCTATACTGGGCTATAAGGGGCAATACTGGGCTATACTGGGCTATAAGGGGCAATACTGGGCTATACTGGCTATACTGGGCTATAAGGGGCAATACTGGGCTATACTGGGCTATAAGGGGCTATTCTGGCTATACTGGGCTATAAGGGGCTATACTGGGCTCCAAGGGGCTATACTGGGCTATAAGGGGCTATACTGGGCTATACTGGGCTATAAGGGGCTATACTGGGCTATACTGGCTATACTGGGCTATAAGGGGCTATACTGGCTATACTGGGCTATACTGGCTATACTGGGCTATACTGGCTATACTGGGCTATACTGGCTATATTGGACTATAAGGGACTATACTGGGCTATACTGGCTATACTGGGCTATACTGGGCTATACTAGGCTATACTGGGCTATACTGGGCTATACTGGGCTATAATGGCTATACTGGGCTATACTGGGCTATACTGGCTATACTGGGCTATAAGGGAATATACTGGGCTATACTGGCTATACTGGGCTATAAGGGACTATACTGGGCTATACTGGGCTATACTAGGCTATACTGGGCTATACTGGGCTATACTGGGCTATACTGGGCTATAAGGGACTATACTGGGCTATACTGGCTATACTGAGCTATACCGGGCGATACTGGGCTATACTGGGCTATACTGGCTATACTGGGCTATACTGGCTATACTGGGCTATAAGGGGCTATACTGGGCTATTCAGTGCTTTTATGACATTCGAGCCACAGAAATCCAATGTTTTTTATAAAATGTCTGTCTTTCCTTCTACATTTTAACAGTCTATTAGGTCCATTTAATACAGGAAAACATCACAAATACATTTGGCCTCCGATGTCCTTTCATTTAGTCTCATTATGATAGGGAAAATGTAGACTATTTCAAAAGAACAGAATACCATATTTTGAGTTGACTCTATAGGCTACTATACTAAAGATCTATCCAAGGTTCAACTTCAAGGTCAAGGGCATCTCTTGAAACTATTATGATACTCACCTCATATCTTGATAATATGAATGAGAATGTAGTCCATTTCGTTCTGAAATCAGTATTGGTCAATCTCTCCCATTGTTCTCATTTTCAATAAAATAAAATTAATATGCCTGAGACAATTTTTTATATTTTATTATCTTAACACCAAGACAGGCAAACAATCAGTACAGAAGGCTATACATTGCGTAAGAAGGGTATTTGGCTATTTTAAGAGATTGAAGAGAATTCATGAAAATGTATGCTGCTAATGAACAATAACTAGGCCCAATTGATTACCTTTGAAACTATCCTCTTTGATCTGCTAGATCTGAATAAATGGGTTATTCGTATGCTAATAATCCATTAATAAATATATAAACGAAAACATGAATAAACATTCTGCTTTAAAAAAAAGACCTTGCTCTGCTCCCCATAGCATTCATTATTATTAAAGGAGGTAAACACAAGCACAGGGACGTCACCAGTGTTTCATAACCAGGGTGCACAGCCCTGAACAACAGAGCCTTTTCTAAACATAACTGGAGACAAGAATATATTTTTAATCCCATACAAATGACCGAAATGACAAGATACTCGACATACTGCGATCAATAAAAAAAACGAATGACCCATGTCTTAAATGCAACCAATAGCATAGGCCAAAGGAAAGACTGGATACACAGATTGTAGGACCTACAATATGAGGAGGGAATTACAGTCCACCAACGTTCCAGCGGCACTCACGAATCCAAGGTCCTGGTGACGTCCCTGACAAGCAATGGAAACCGAATTTATCCTCTCTGTGTTTAAAAAAAACGAATTTATCCTCTGTGTTTCAAAAAAACGAATTTATCCTCTCTGTGTTTCAAAAAAACGAATTTATCCTCTCTGTGTTTCAAAAAACGAATTTATCCTCTCTGTGTTTCAAAAAAACGAATTTATCCTCTCTGGGTTTCAAAAAAACGAATTTATCCTCTCTGTGTTTCAAAAACCGAATTTATCCTCTCTGTTATTTCAAAAAAACGAATTTGATCCTCTTTGTGCTTCATACGTGTTTCTGGAAGTGAATATGATGCTTTCCAATGCAGAGGTCGCGTAATGCTCACTGACAGGGTTATCGAGCAAGCAATGGACATTAGACCGATGGAAATTTAAGTCCAAATTTAAATGTTTTGATTCTATCCGCTGTGTCTTTGTGTGATGCAGAGTAGTGGAATGGATGATATCTGCATGTGTGGTTCCCACCGTGAAGCATGGAGGAAGAGGTGTGATGGTGTGGGGGTACTTTGCTAGTGACACAGTCAGTGATTTATTTATATTTCAAGTGCTCAGCATATGTGGGAACTCCTTCAAGGCTGTTGGAAAGCATTCCAGGTGAAGCTGGTTGAGAGAATGCTAAGAGTGTGCAAAGCTGTCATCAAGGCAAAGGGTGGCTACTTTGAAGAATCAAATACATATTTATTGTTTAACACTTTTTTGGTTACTACATGATTCCATATGTGTTATTTCATAGTTTTGACGCTTCACAATTATTCTACAATGTAGAAAATAGTAAAAAATAAAGAAAAACCCTTAAATGAGTTAGTGTGTCCAAACTTTTGACTGGTACTGTACATTATTCATCATAAACACATGTGGAAATACAATTTGACCTAAATCCTATCTAACACATTCACACTCTCACTTATTCATTACCCAGTGCAAGACAATTCACACACGCACACTGGCCTGTCCACAGCTTAAAATGATGAATTTAACCAGAATTCTTGTTTTATAGCCTACTCCTATTGTTTGGTATTTTTGGTTACTGTATAACCATATGAACAAATGTATATACACAATATTATGCCCATATGAAGGAATGTATAGAGACCTAGGCTTCAATATTTTGCCAATAAGAGGGAATGTATAGAGGCCTAGGCTTCAATATTCTGCCCATATGAAGGAATATTTTTAGGTCTAGGCTACAATATTCTGCCCATATGAAGGAATGTATATACAATATTTGTAGCCATACATGATTTAATTAAAAGCAGTCAACATACACATTTAATAACAGACTCATAAACACAATCAGGTAATAGTTAACATACAAGACATTGTCTCAAATTCTTTAATAACTGACTCATAAACACAATCAGGTAATAGTTAACATACAAGACATTGTCTCAAATTCTTTAATAACTGACTCATAAACACAATCAGATAATAGTCTACAGCTAGCTTCACATCTTCCCTAGCGCTTCACAGCTTCCCTAGCGCTTCACAGCTTCCCTAGCGCTTCACATCTTCCCTAGCGCTTCACAGCTTCCCTAGCGCTTCACAGCTTCCCTAGCACTTCACATCTTCCCTAGCGCTTCACAGTTTCCCTAGCGGTTCACATCTTCCCTAGCGCTTCACAGCTTCCCTAGCGGTTCACATCTTCCCTAGCGCTTCACAGCTTCCCTAGCGGTTCACATCTTCCCTAGCGCTTCACAGCTTCCCTAGTGCTTCACAGCTTCCCCAGGAAACTCAACTTATTGCAGCCTCATGCGGATGAAAGAAAGAGCGCACACACCCACCCCCCACACAAACACACACTCCCATATGCAAATCAAAACCACATCAAGATATCTTAAATGACAAGGCCTCTTTAGCGATGTTTATTTTTTATTTCAGCTCCGATCCTCCACTGAGTCTCCACTGATCCTCCACTGATCCTCCACTGATCCTCCACTGATCCTCCACTGAGCCTCCACTGATCCTCCACTGATCCTCCACTGAGCCTCCACTGATCCTCCACTGAGCCTCCACTGAGCCTCCACTGATCCTCCACTGATCCTCCACTGAGCCTCCACTGATCCTCCACTGATCCTCCACTGAGCCTCCACTGATCCTCCACTGAGCCTCCACTGATCCTCCACTGAGCCTCCACTGAGGCTCCTCCACTGAGTGGAGGCTCCTCCACTGAGCCTCCACTGATCCTCCACTGATCCTCCACTGAGTCTCCACTGATCCTCGACTGAGCCTCCACTGAGTCTCCACTGATCCTCAACTGAGTCTCCACTGAGCCTCCACTGAGCCTCCACTGATCCTCCACTGAGCCTCCACTTATCCTCCACTGAGCCTCCACTTATCCTCCACTGAGCCTCCACTGAGTCTCCACTGATCCTCCACTGAGTCTCCACTGATCCTCCACTGAGTCTCCACTGAGTCTCCACTGATCCTCCACTGATCCTCCACTGAGTCTCCACTGATCCTCCACTGAGCCTCCACTTATCCTCCACTGAGCCTCCACTTATCCTCCACTGAGCCTCCACTGAGTCTCCACTGATCCTCCACTGAGTCTCCACTGATCCTCCTCTGAGTCTCCACTGATCCTCCACTGAGTCTCCACTGATCCTCCACTGAGTCTCCACTGAGTCTCCACTGATCCTCCACTGATCCTCCACTGATCCTCCACTGATCCTCCACTGATCCTCCACTGAGTCTCCACTGATCCTCCACTGAGCCTCCACTTATCCTCCACTGAGCCTCCACTTATCCTCCACTGAGCCTCCACTGAGTCTCCACTGATCCTCCACTGAGTCTCCACTGATCCTCCTCTGAGTCTCCACTGATCCTCCACTGAGTCTCCACTGATCCTCCACTGAGTCTCCACTGAGTCTCCACTGATCCTCCACTGATCCTCCACTGAGACTCCACTTATCCTCCACTGAGCCTCCACTGAGCCTCCACTGAGCTTCCACTAAATCAACAGCATATAGAAAAGTAATATGTCAAATTACCCAGAGCTCCATGCGGCCCATGGGGCGTCAGCTCTCTGATACACAACCAGGGCCCAAGTTAA